>NC_090646.1:629808878-629811378 GCF_040937935.1 Hyperolius riggenbachi
ATGTTCTTTGTGTGGTATTCCAAGAAAGTTCCTTTGTTTCAAATTTCAGGGCAAATAGGAACCAGCCTCTCAGGGTCCTATGGCTGGCTTCCATCAGGTGGTCAAAAATGGAGGACTTTTATAAGATTTCAGTATTTTGCTTATATATAAGAACTCAGACCCAGCTTGGGCTGGAGAAGGGGCGTTTATTTTATTTTGGAGAGAACCTTGAATCCCAAATATGTGACATTTTTAAATATTGGGCCACATTCATTGCACCCAAATAATAATAGCAAATTCACAATTAACATTAATACGAGTAGTGCTGCAGAAATCCGATCCGGATGAAATCCGGATAGTTGTGATCCGGATTTCATCCTGTTAAATTCAAGTCACCTGTGCAGGCTGGACGGGGGGTTTAATCTTACCTATCAAGAAGTCTTCTTCGTCTGTCCCTCGGCGCCTCCCACGATGTGGTCCAATCCGGCGTCACGTGACTATACACTTCCTCCTTCAACCCGGAAGGAGGAAGTGTTTTTAGTCACGTGTTGCGGGATTGGATTTGAGCAGCACTAAATACATGTATAGTGTGTGACATACCTTTCCTGAGAAGTTTAATAACGGGGCTGCTGCTTACATTAGCTCCTCAAAAGGGATCTGTAAATGTGCGGCCGAACGTTAGCAATCAAATGATCCACTTTTCATACAGATCACAAGTATGGTATCTCTAAAAGAGGCAAAATAATAAACAACAGCTATGAAATATAGCCAGGACTTCTTGGTCCCTGGTTGTCTGCGTCCTACTGTACTCAGGCTTCCTCTGCCAGCAACAGGACCAAATGGTCCCTTTCATGCAAGAGTTCACATCTAGCTTCTAGCTGGGGGATGCTTGCTTTGGTCCCAGGCAGTTAAAAGACACACTGTCATCTAGACATAAGGCTCTTTCTGAAGTAGCCCCAGGAGTTTCGCAGTCTGCTACTCCTAGACATGAAATCTGGATTGTACCGGGAATCACAATAGAAAACTGATTGATTGTGTTTTTTCATGGTACGGCCATGACACAGAGTACGTTTGAAGCTTTCTGAGGAAACCTGAAGATGCAGCTGGCGAGAAAATTGAAAAGGGACAGGGCAGTCCCGAGGAGACAGAGTGTCAGGAACCGTGCGCAACCTTCTCCTGCCTGCTCCTAGCAGCATTTGCATGGACTTTCAATGTGCCACCAGCAGAGGGCTCTGTGGACTGTGAGCCGCCCTGATTTTCTGCAACTCCTCACATGCATCCTGTTATCACATGGATTATTTAAGGACTGCCTCTTCCTCCAGCTAATTGTCAGAACTTTGAGCTTCCAGGCCTGAGCGTCTGGACACCCTGGTTCCTGTTCCTTGCCTTGATTTCTGTGTATGCTTTCCTGTTGCCGAACCTGAATCTGTCTGAGACCTTGCTTTTGACTTATCCCTGGTACTGTACTTTATCTGATTACCTGTTACTGACCTTGCTCTCCTGATTGACTGATACTCTGCCTGATACCTTGTTACCACATATGATTGTATGTATTTGTATGCTGTTACTTCCTGTATATATTATTATGTACTTATATAGATAGTCAGGTGTTGTATATATTTGTCACTGCTTCCCACGTTATTTGTACATATATTGTGTGCTGTGCATAGGTTTGCATGATATTTGCATACACGTTTGTATGCCTGCATTTGCAATAAATCTTTATTTTTGCACCTTATTTCCTGGTTCCGATGTCTGTATACTGCAAACTGTGGTCAAACCCTGTTTCTCCATTTAGGTCTGTGACACCGAGAGAGGACTGGGAAGGCTCTAGAGAATCCAGAGCCTTCCCTTTCTGTAGGTGAGTATGTAACTTTTTTTTTTTTATTTAGGTAGCTTCAAGTGCGTACGTTAAAAAAGGGCGCCGGGAAAAAAGGGCGCAGGGTTTTAAAAGATAATCATGAATAACGTTTAAAAAAAAAATTGTGTTATATTTATTTTAAAAATAATGTTTTATAAAGTTATAAATCATTAAATAATGTGTATAAAATCGGCAATTTTAAAAACGTTAATCTTCCCTGTTTAAAAATTGAAATTTATAATAACGTTTTATAAAACATTAATAAGAATTTTACTACAGCTATACCTAACCCTACTCTCACACAGAACCCTCCCTGTACCTATCCCTAACCCCTAGACCCCCTGTTGGTGCCTAACCCTAAGACCCCCCTGTTGGTGCCTAAACCTAAGACCCCCCTGTTGGTGCCTAACCCTAAGACCCCCCTGGTGGTGCCTAACCCTAAGACCCCACTGTTGGTGCCTAAACCTAAGACCCCCCTGTTGGTGCCTAAACCTAAGACCCCCCTGTTTGTGCCTAAACCTAAGACCCCCCTGTTGGTGCCTAAACCTAAGACCCCCCTGTTGGTGCCTAAACCTAAGACCCCCTGGTGGTGCCTAAACCTAAGACCCCCCTGGTGGTGCCTAAACCTAAGACCCCCCTGGTGGTGCCTAAACCTAAGAC
>NC_090646.1:630116378-630273180 GCF_040937935.1 Hyperolius riggenbachi
AAGAAGGGCTGCTCATCGCGGCCTTTCTTGTTACTTCTGATCGCCGGAGGCGATCAGAAGCATGCATTCGGAGCACCCTCTAGTGGGCTTTCATGCAGCCAACTTTCAGTTGGCTGCTTGCAATCGTTTTTTTTTTATTAAAAAAAAACCGTCCGGTCACCAGCCTGGCGATCTTAATAGAACGCCAGGCTGGTTAAATAATGGGAAAACGTGGGCTGTACGCCAATCCACTGGGACTCTGCCAGTTGAAAGAGAGTCACAAAAGATAAGATAAAGGGGTTTATCTATAACTGAACTTAATTCCCTTAGGACCCGAGGATGCATGCCATCCGGGCCAGGTGCCTTGTCCATTTTTAATTTATTTAGTCTTGCCTTCACTTCTTCCTGCGTTAAGTATTTAATATTACAGTTAGAAGATTGAGACTCTTCTGCCTCTGTAATTTGCAACAGTGCTGTTTCCTTTGTGAAGACAGAAGCAAAATAGCATTTAATAACTCTGCCTTACCTTGGTCATCCACCATTGAATTCCCACCCTCATCCTTTAGGAGTCCTATACAGTCAACCTTTCTTTTTTTAGAGTTGATGTACTTGTAAAACTTTTTGGGGTTACATTTGATATCCCTAGCGATTTGATTTTCAGCTTAATTTCTTTTTTACAATTTTTATTGCACTCCTTATAATTGCTTAGTGCAGCCTCGGTCCCCTCCTGTTTTAGGACCTTATAGGCATTCTTTTTCCTCTTCATTTTATCCTTAACCTTTCTATTCATCCATAGAGGCCTTTTTTTATTCCTAGACATTTTGTTTCCATATGGGATATACATACTACAATATTGATTGAGAATAAGTTTAAAAGCTTGCCATTTCCCTTCAGTGTTCTCCCCTTGTAGTACATTATCTAGGTTCTGCCAAACTAGTCAGTTACTGTGTTCTAACAGTGCCCACCAGCTCCTCTGGTGAAGTTCTGCCAAACTAGTCAGTAACTGTGTTCTAATAGTACCCACCAGCTCCTCTGGTGAGGTTCTGCCAAACTAGTCAGTTACTGTGTTCTAACAGTGCCCACCAGCTCCTCTGGTGAAGTTCTGCCAAACTAGTCAGTAACTGTGTTCTAATAGTACCCACCAGCTCCTCTGGTGAGGTTCTGCCAAACTAGTCAGTTACTGTGTTCTAATAGTGCCCACCAGCTCCTCTGGTGAAGTTCTGCCAAACTAGTTAGTAACTGTGTTCTAATAGTACCCACCAGCTCCTCTGGTGAGGTTCTGCCAAACTAGCCAGTTACTGTGTTCTAATAGTTCCCACCAGCTCCTCTGGTGAGGTTCTATCTATCTATCTATCCGATACTGTGTTCTAATAGTGCCCACCAGCTCCTCTGGTGAGGCCTAGTTATTCTACTCTGTTACTGTTGCACCAAGCACTCTACACTATTGCATTATCCTGTTAGCTATACTTGCATTATTGGTGATTCTGCAGATCACCATATAATCAGGTATAGTGTCTGTATTATTGGTGATTCTGCAGATCACACATAATCAGGTTGCTACACCGATCCTTACAATGCCGCCGCCCGCTTGCACGGAGATCAATGAACGGGAAAAAACGTTCCCGTTCGTTGATCTAAGCCCACGCAATGAGCGGCTGCTTCTATGACAAGCAGCGCGATCATTGTGATTTTCCCAGCCTCATCATGCTTCCTGCAAGCGGACTTCCGGACGCTTGCAGGTCGCATGAACAAAAAAACTACACCCTAAAGCATTTTTCATATACACATACATTAGTTTGACACAATAAATTAACTCATTACCTCCCACACTCCCCAATTATTTTTTTTGTAATAAAAAACAAAAAAAATTACAATAAAAAATAACTAGTTACCTTAGGGACTGAACTTTTTAAATATTTATGCCAAGAGGGTATAACACTGTTACTTTATAAACTATGGGCTTGTAATTAGGGATGGATGAAAAACTGAAAAAAATGCACCTTTATTTCCAAATAAAATATTGGCGCCAAACATTGTGATAGGGACATAATTTAAACGGTTTTATAACCGGGACAAATGGGCAAATACATTTCATGGATTTTAATTACAGTAGCATGCATTATTTAAAAACTATAATGGCCAAAAACGGAAACATAATGATTTTTTCCCACATTTTTTCCTATTTTCCCATTAAAACACATTTAGAATAAAATAATTCTTGGCATAATGTCCCACCTAAAGAAAGCCTAATTGGTGGCGAAAAAAACAAGATATAGTTCATTTCATTGCGATAAGTAATAATAAAGTTATAGACTAATGAATGGAAGGAGCACTGAAAGGTAAAAATTGCTCTGGTGCTCATGGGGTAAAACCCCTCAGCTGTGAAGTGGTTAAGTTGATGGAAATGGTTGTTCCTAGGAAACGGACATTTGATACCCCTGGAGACCCCAGTCTCATCAATGAGAACAGGATGGAGTTTGGAAGGGTGTTTCCAGAAGTCTATGATCAGCTCAACAGTTTTAGTCGTGTTGAGAACAAGCTTATTATCCATGCAACAGCTGCAGATTCTCCAATCTCGATAGGCGCGCTCTCCATTGCAGTCGATGAGGCCAATGATGGTTGTGTCATCCGCAAACTTGATGACCTTAACAGAGTCCGCAAATGAGGTACAGTTGTTGGTTTACAGGCCCATGCAGTTACACTGCCCACACAATCTGCAATACATTGGGTGCACTAAACAGCCATTCAGACAACAATTAAATAATACAGGCAGGCATAGTGTCTCCAACCATTTCGCAGAATTCAATAATAAAGATTTTAGACTTTTAGAAGCAGTTATTATTGATGAACAAATAATAGAGTGACTGTGAAAGATTTAAGGCTTTATGTAGAAAAGAATCCTACTAGATTTTACTGTAGAAGACATTTTATCCAAAAGACATAAAAATCCTTGCCTGAAGTATATGGGAATGTCATTTTAGTTTGTGTTTAAAGGATACCCGAGGTGACATGTGACATGATGAGATAGACATGGGTATGTACAGTGCCACGTGCACAAATAACTATGCTGTGTTCCTTTTTTTTCTTTCTCTGCCTGAATGAGTTAAATATCCGGCATGTAAGTGGCTGACTCAGTTCTGACTCAGACAGGAAGTGACTTCAGTGTGACCCTCAATGATAAGAAATTCCAACTATAAAACACTTTCCTAGCAGAAAATGGCTTATGAGAGCAAGAAAGAGATAAAAAGGGGAATTTCTTATCAGTGAGGGTCACACTGTAGTCACTTCCTGTCTGAGTCAGGACTGAGTCAGCCACTTACATGCCTGATATTTAACTCTTTCAGGCAGAGAAAGAAAAAAAGGAACACAGCATAGTTATTTGTGTGCTAGGCACTGTACATACCCATGTCTATCACATCATGTCACATGTCACTTCGGGTATCCTTTAACTGCCCTCACTTCTATATAAGCACCTTAAATAGAACTTTATACCTTATGGAAACTTTTTAATCAGTTTTATGTCGAAGTCCATTTAATATTTTAAGTATATTTAAATTCCTTGAAGTGAATTTTCAACACAGCGGCGGGGATCGCCTGACGCCGGATACATGTTCTTGCCGGGTTGCCTGAGCAACTGGCGGAAATAGCACAAACCTCCCCCATAAATGACTCACGGAGGCTATCTCAGTCTCCCTGAACCTCCTAGCTGGCTCTGAGCGACTTTCCAGGTTCCTCAACGCACAGAAACCGGAGAGTCAGCTGACCCGCATCATGTCATGTGACACTCCAGCTTCCATATACAGATGCCGGACGTTGCTAGGAGCCCGCGGGGAGGTAGAGGGTGACATCGCTGGGGCCTCGGTAAGTAGTTTTAAGCCTGCCAGCACCCCAGAAGAGGTCCCGTTATCCTACAGGCACGCGGGTTAGTTGAGACTTCCTGTTGTCTGAATTACAGATAACGGGGACTTTGCTGTAACCAGTTTTTGTAATAGTATTTTTTTAGCAGTTTAAAGGAAACCTTAAAGTAAACCTGAGATGATCAAATATAAAAATATATACATACCTGGGGCTTCCTCCAGCTCTCTTTAGACTAATCGGTCCCTCGCTGTCCTCCTCCGCCGCCTGGATCCTCCTGTAGATTTTCTCAAATACTCTGTCTTTTCACAATTTTTTTCCACCATGTTCCTACTGATCTCCCTAACATACGCGGCTAGTTGGTGACAATAGCCTGTACGGGGGCTTTGCTGTTATCCACATAAATTGGCGCCATTGATTGACTTGAATAGAAAATGTGTCACTTTGTGGGGAGTTACAGGAGAGTTGTATTGGATTGACAGGGTCAGTAAGTGTATGTATAGGGACAGTTTAATATGTTGCCTGTGTATACATGTTACACCGGCATTGTCAGTCATTGCTATTTGCAAGTGAAGTGTGGTCCGGTGTTAGTCGAGGAGCAGAAATGCAGACATCAAACGTTGATTACTGTAATACCTTTAATGACTAACTGTACATGGTTTAATGCAAGCTTTCAAAATGTTAAATTTCTTCTTCAGGCATTATACAGAACTGGGTCAGAACCACACTTGCAAAGCTTGCAATAAAATTTAAGGTATTGCCGGATCTGCAACTACATCACGCTATGTTGACACAGTTCCCAAGTGGTATTCCCTCCACCTCACTCGTCCGGGAGTGTATTAAAGAGGGTCCAGTCAGGAACCATATTGGAAACCTCTACTCACTCTTTATAGAACAAGTCTCTCCGACAATTAAGGCTCAGTCCAAATGGGTCGATTTGAGTATGTACAGTATATAGATAAAGAGGAATGGGAAGACTGTCTTAGGCAGCCCCCCTCAGTTTCTCCCTGTTTACGGAAAGAGTTGACTCAATTGTACATCTTATATCAATCATATCTAACACCCGTTCACATTATAAAATACTAAGTTCCTCAAACGTGTGCCATAACTGCTCCACTCCTTCTTGCCTTCCTGCATTTGCTTTGGCACTGCCCCCCCCTCCCCCACCTTTCAATTTTTTGGGGGCAAGTGGTTATGTTTTTGTATGAACGGATGGGTTCCCCTGTCTCAGTTGACCTCAAAGTCTGCATTTTGCATGTTTTTGAGGAAGATATCCCAAAATATATGTGTTTTTGCTGGAAACTTTATTTCCTGCAGTACAGTGTGTGCTTTTCGCTGGATATCGCCAATTCCCCCCTCTATAGATGACTGGAAGCAGGGGCGTAACAATAGACCATGCAAGGGATGCAGCTGCAGGGGGGCCCAGAAGCTGCAGGGGGCCCCGTGGGGGGAGGAGTTTCTTTTCCCTGTCCTTAGAGACTGACAACTAAGGGTATGGAGGAAAAAAAAATTCTGTTCTATACACAATTTTTCTAATGACTGCATCTGCTCAGCCACTGATAAGGAATCATACAAAGTTTTGCAGACACAGATTTGTAGACAGTCCCTATTCAGTGTTCAGCAGGGTCAAGGGGGCCCCCCCTCCAAAGTTTCGCAGGGGGGCCCAATGAGTTCTAGTTACGCCACTGACTGGAAGGCAAGAGTCAGTAGGGTGTTGCCCTTTAAACGCCTGGTATATAAAAATAGAGGTTGCACACATACATTTTCGCATGTGTGGGATAGATGGTTTAACAACTCTCATGCTTGACTTATGTGACTCGATGTACCTATTGACGAAATTGCTATTGCTTCCCTCCTATATTGTTGTGGATGATATTACCCCCGCCTCCTCTCTTCCTGCACTTCATAAACCCCCTTTTTGCTCCATATCTTCTACATTGATCTTTATGTGAACTATTACTATTATTATTTAGTACTAGCTGATTGCCCGGCGTTGCCCGGGTATGTATTTGGCTGGTGTTGACTCTGCATAATTTTTCTAGCCCTAACACACAATTACTCACTGACCAAGTTTGTGAGCTTTGCGGTCTTTGGTATCAATAATTTGCATTGAAATGAAAAAATCTGATTGGCTGTTTGTGGCTCCACACCCTTTTCTGAATTTGAACCCCAGTCACCCAATAACCAACTGTACCAGGTTTGAGGCCTGTGCCATTAACAGTGCAAGAATGGTAGCAATTAAATATTCCCATTGAAAAGCAATAGGTGAAGTTTGATACACTTTTGTAGGCTCCACCCACTTTTCTGAATATTAATCCCAGTCACCCAGTGACCAACTGTGCAAAGTTTAAAAACCCTGCCATTAACAGTGTAAGAATAGCTGCAGTTTACATTTTCCCAGTGAAATTTGTATTCGTCTCCACCCATTGATGACCCGGCATTGCCCGTGTATGTATTTGGCTGGTGTTAGCTCCGGCCACTTTATAACCCTAACGGACAAACACTCAATTACCAAGTTTGTGAGCTTTGGGGTCCTTGGCATCAATAATTTGTATATTCCAATAGAAATTAAACAAATCAGATTGGCTGTTTGTGGCTTCACCCCCTCTCCAGCATTTGAACCCCAGTCACCCAATGACCAACTGTAGCAGGTTTGAGGCATCTGCTATTAACAGTGTAAAAATGACAGCAATTGAAAGTATCCACTTGAAAATCAACAGGTGAATTTTGATTGGCTATTATAGGTTCCACCCACTTCCCTGAATATTAATCTCAGTCACTCAGTGACCATCTGGGCAAAGTTTGGGAACCCTGCCATAAACAGTTTAAGAAGGGCTGCAGTTTACACTTTCCCAGTGAAATTTGTTTTTGGCATGACCAAGTTTGTGAGCTTTGGGGTCCTTGGCATCAATAATTTGTATTTTCCCATGAAATGAAACCAATCTGATTCACTGTTTGTGGCTCTGTCCCCTTTTCTGAATTTGATCCCCTGTGACCCAATGACCAACTGTACCAGGTCTGAGGCTTGTGCCATTAACAGTGCAAGAATGGCAGCAATTGTAATTTTCTCCTTGAAAAGCGACATGTGATTTTTGATTGGCATTTTTAGGTTCCACCCACTTTTCTGAACATTAATCCCAGTCACCCAGTAAGCAGCTATGATAAGTTTGAGAACCCTTCCATTAACAGTGAAGAAGGGCTGCAGTTTACAATTTCCCAGAAAAATCTGTTTTAACTCCTCCCACTTTTTGTAACCTGGAAACACAGTCACTACACAATGACCAAGTTTGTGAGCTTTTGAGTTCCTGGCATCAAAATTGTGGTAATGGAAGCAGTTTATCCAGCAAAGAAATCTGGCTGTTTTTGGCTCCGCCCCTTTACTGAATTTGAACCCCAGACACTTAACGACCGACTGTAGCAGGTTTGAGGCCTCTGCCATTAACAGTGTAAGAATGGCTGCAGTTGCAATAATCCCCTTGAAAATCAAAAGGTGAATTTTGATTGGCTGCTGTAGGCTCCACCCACTTTCCTGAATATTAGTCCCAGTCACCCAGTGGCCAACTGTGTCACGTTTGAGAACCCTGCCAATAACAGAATGGCTGAAATCAATCTAACAAATCTGATAGGCTGTTTGTGGCTCCACCCCTTTAGTGAATTTGGACCCCAGTCACCCAATGACTGACTGTATCAGGTTTGAGGCCTCTGCCATCAACAGTGTAAGAATGGTAGCAATGTGAATAGTCCCATTGAAAATCAATAGGTAAATTTTGACTGGCTGTTGTAGGCTCCACCCACATTTCTGAATATTCATCCCAGTCTCCCAGTGGCCAATTGTGTAAAGTTTGGGAACCCTGCCATGTTAAAAATGTAGTTGTTGGCACCGACCACTTTTTCTAACCTTGACATACAGTCACTCAATTATCAAGTTTATCAGCTTTGGGGTCCTTGGTATTAATACTTTGTATATTCCCATTGAAAAATAAACAAATCTTATTGGCTGTTTGTGGCTCCGCCACCTTTCTGAGTTTGGGCCCTAGTCACCCAGTGACTGACTGTACCAGGTTTGATGCATCTGCTTTTAACAGTATAAGGGCCTGTACACACTGCTGCGCTTTTAAAATCTTCATGAGAATAGGAAAAGCGCATCGCACCAGTGTGTACAGGTCTCCACGATTTTCATTATTTTTCAAAAGACCTTGCCATTAAAAAGCGCATGTGATTTGAAAAGCGCAGCGCAAGCGCAGCAGTGTGTACAGGCCCTAAGAGAATGGTAGCAGCTTAAACATTCCCTTTGAAAATCGAAAGGTGAATTTTTATTGGCTGTTGTAGGCTCCACCCACCTTCCAAAATCTTAATCTCAGTTACCCAATGACCAACTGTGCAAAGTTTGAGAACCCTGCCATTAACGATGTAAGAATGGCTGCAGTTTATATTTTCCCAGTAAAAGCTGTTTTTGGCTCCGCCCACTTTTTGTAACCTTGACACACAGTCACTCAATGACCACATTTGTGAGCTTTCAGGTTCCTGGCATCAAAAATGCGTGAATGGAAGCAGTTTATCCACCAAGGAAATCTGATTGGCTGTATGTGGCCCCACCCCTTTAGTGAATTTGGACCCCAGTCACCCAATGACGACTGTAGCAAGTTTGAAGCCTCTGCCATTAACAGTGTAAGAATGGCAGCAGTTTAAATATTCCCCTTGAAAATCAATAAGTGAATTTTGATTGGCTGTTGTAGGCTCCACCCATTTTCTTGAATCTTAAAGAGAATCTGTATTGTTAAAATCGCACAAAAGTTAACATACCAGTGCGTTAGGGGACATCTCCTATTACCCTCTGTCACAATTTCGCCGCTCCTCGCCGCATTAAAAGTGGTTAAAAACAGTTTTAAAAAGTTTGTTTATAAACAAACAAAATGGCCACCAAAACAGGAAGTAGATTGATGTACAGTATGTCCACTCATAGAAAATACATCCATACACAAGCAGGCTGTATACAGCCATCCTTTTGAATCTCAAGAGATCATTTGTGTGTTTCTTTCCCCCTGCAGCTATCTTCCACTGAAGTGTCAGGCTATTTCTTCCTGCAGAGTGCAGACAGCTGTGCCTGTATGCAATTCCTCAGTATGTGAAAGCCCAGCCAGCTCAGAGGAGGATTTATCCAGCTTGTAAAAGATAATAGAACAGAGAGAAGCTGCACTAATCTAAATATCACACAGGCAGTGTGCAGAGAGGGGCCTGGATGGGGGAGTTAATAGCAGAACCACAACACTGAAGAACTTGGCAGCCTTCAAGACACAGGCCTGACAAGTCTGACAAGAGAGAGATAAGTTGATTTATTACAGAGATGGTGATAGTAGAACGTGCTGCAGTAAGCCAGAACACATTAGAATAGCTTTTGGAACTTGTAGGATGATAAAAAACAGGATGCAATTTTTGTTACGGAGTCTCTTTAATCCCAGTCACCCAGTGACCAACTGTGGAAAGTTTGAGAACTCTGCGATTAACATTCTAAGAATGGCTGCAGTTTACATTTTCCCATTTAAAATGAACGGCTGAAATTTGATTGGCTGTTTTATGCTCCGCCCACTTTTCCTGGATTTGTAACCTCGGTCACCAAGTGACCACCTGTGCCAAGTGTGGGGACTTTGGCTTGATTACTGTGAGAATGGCAGCCTTTTAAATTTTTTCCATTGACTTGAATGGGTGAAATCTGATTTGCTGTTTGTAGCTCCGCCCAGGTGTGCAGGGGTACCGCGAGACCCCCAGAACCTATCATCCCAGGTAGTAAGGGATCTGTGTACCAAGTTTCGTTCAAATCGGTCAAGCCGTTTTCGAGTGATCGCGGCACATACATCCACACACATACACACACACACACACACACACACATCCGATTTTATATATATAGATTACCACCTTTTGTTTAACAAAAAAAAAGGTACTATAGGAATCAACGTTTGTTGGTTTGATGCCGGCGTTATTGCTATTTCTGATTCATCACTGTGGGAATTTCATTTTTTCCGTGCTAGTGTATGTTTTATCTATTTTTTCCTTGTTATAAATAAGAGGGTAATATTATGCACATTTGTGCCTAATTGTGTGTTATTTCAGTTGCCGTAATGGTTGATACTGTGCACATTTCCACACAATTCCAGTTACTGTGAAGCAAAAAGAGGAATTGGAGTGAAAATAACAAAATGAATAAAATTGCTATTTTTTTTTATTTATTTATTGATGATTTAGTCAGTGTTTGCTCATTGTAAAATCTTTCCTTTCCCTGATTTACATTCTGAAATTTCTCAGAGGTGGCCACATCTTTAGTACTGCCCGGTGATCTCTGCGGAATGTTCCTTTACTGAGAGTTCTATGCACAGAGGGAGACATTGCTTGCTTGGCAGTCGGAAACAGCTGTTATTTCCCACAATGCAATGAGGTTCACAGACAGCAAACTGTCATGGCCCTGACATCACACTGTGGGAGGGGTTTCACCACAATAGCAGCCATAAAGACCCCTCTGATGATCTGCTTGAGAAAAGGTAAAGATTTCCCGTGGGAAAGGGGGTATCACCTACTGATAAAGTTCCTCTTTAAAGTGAACCCAAGGTGAGAGGTATATGGAAGCTGACATATTTTTTTTCCTTTTACACAATACCAGTTGCCTGGCAGTCCACCTGATCCTGTGTCTCTAACACTTTTAACCATAAACCCTGAACAAGCATGCAGCAGACGAGGTAGTCTGACTCAGCTGACTTGGGTTTTACTGGATTAGCCATATGCTTGTTCCAGGGTTTTGACTCAAGACACTTCTTATGATAGAAGATCAATAGGGCTACCAGGCAACTGGCATTATTTACAAGGAAATAAATATGGCAGCCTAAATATCTCTTTCACTTCGGTTTCCCTTTAAGCAGCAGTAGCATCCTCGTTCACTGAGCCTTCTGTTAATTCTTTTAGATCACATGACAAATTCTGTGTTAACACAAAAACATTTGTCACATAGTTTTTAAGTGTACCTAGGGTGGTCTATTGTCCCCACTAATAAATAAAAAAATCAAACAGAGGCATGTGAACCCCATCCGGTCACCGGGAGAGTTCTGTACCTGCGCAGGGTCATGGGAAAATGATGGGGGAGCGTATGCAGCCGGACTGCTCCGAAGTTACAAGTCCGCCTATAGGAGGATCCAGGTGGCGGAGGAGGACAGCAAGGGAACGATTAGCCTGTAGGGGGCTGGAGGAAGCCCCAGGTAGGTATAATTTATTTTTTTCTTGTCTCAGGTACACTTTAATAGGGAGGTGGAGACTCAGACCTGGCTAGGAGGGAAGGGCGAGTCACAAACTTGCTTACTCACTCCTTACTGATGCGCCCCCTGGGAGGTGAGTGACAAGGGGCACCTATGGCAGGTGCCCTTTGTGCACCCCATCAGATACGCCAATGCACACAGTTCCCCAGACAAGAGCAAAGTACACAATTTGTGAGTAGAATAAGAAGAGAAAACTCAACATATCGCAATCTCACTAAATCTACATCCATGTGTCTTACGGTCTAATAATGCAGCAGTTATTTGGTGGGCTCAGTTACATGCGAGGCATAGGTCTTGCTTTCTGGCAGTGAGCTGAGTCAGGTAAGGTTAGGCCAAGTCCACAGCGTGTGAATAACAGCTTCCAGAAGCCGGCACACCGCAGTGATCGGGATTCCTGCACATTTCCTGACACTGCTGACTAGTGGGGAGTCCGGCTACAGTAAAATATGCACTTCCTTTTCCTTGGAATGTTTCTTTCCACTCCAAGGCCTCTTGTGACTTACTGGAAATGTGTAACACAAATAACTCTTGTGATCCGAAATAGAAGTGCTTCCCTAAAGAGAAATCACAGAACGCAGAATTCACTCACTTACATGATGTATCTATTGCTTTATAGCCGCCAGCCATTACAGACTATCTGTATGACAGGACAAATCTTTGGTAACAGTAAAAAAGGGTGCCGGAGGCTAGTGGACAAATCGGGCGCCGCCATTCACTCCTATAATAATTATCGTTTACTGGGCGCCGAACAGGAAAAAAGGGCGCCCGAGAATAATAACGTTTTCCAACGGCGCCCGAAGATTTTTCATGTTTTATAACTGCTTGTGATGATTTACGTTTCTTATTTCAATAAAACATTATTTTAAATGTTATCCCTTACTGTTTGTAAAACATTATTATTCACGAAACAAAGCGATCAGTACGTAACGTAAATTGTAATATATTTCATCCCTTACTGTTTTTAAAACATTATTCTACACACAATACAGTGATCTCTAAGGAGGGTCTTAGGTTTAGGCACCAACAGGGTGGTCTTAGGTTTAGGCACCAACTGGGGGGTCTTAGGTTTAGGCACCAGCAGGGGGGTCTTAGGTTTAGGCACCAGCAGGGGGGTCTTAGGTTTAGGCACCAACAGGGGGGTCTTAGGTTTAGGCACCAACAGGGGGGTCTTAGGTTTAGGCACCAACAGGGGGGTCTTAGGTTTAGGCACCAACAGGGGGGTCTTAGGTTTAGGCACCAACAGGGGGGTCTTAGGTTTAGGCACCAACAGGGGGTCTTAGGTTTAGGCACCAACAGGGGGGTCTTAGGTTTAGGCACCAACAGGGGGTCTTAGCTTTAGGCACCAACAGGGGGGTCTTAGGTTTAGGCACCAACAGGGGGGTCTTAGGTTTAGGCACTAACAGGGGGGTCTAGGGGTTAGGGGTAGGTACAGGGAGGGTTACTTAGGCACCAACAAGGGGGGTCTTAGGTTTAGGCATCAACAGGGGGGTCTAGGGGTTAGGGGTAGGTACAGGGAGGGTTACTTAGTAATTTTTTTTTTTAAACGTTATTATACGTTTCACTATTTAAACGAAAGATTAACGTTTTTACAATTGCCGATTTAATGCACATTATTTAATGATTTATAACTTTATAAAACATTAATTTTAAACGAAATACAGTACAATACATTTTTAAACGTTATCCATGCTTATCGTTTAAAACCCCGCGCCCTTTTTTCCCAGCGCCCCTTTTTAACGTACGCCAAATCTTTTGCACTCCACTGGGAAGCAGGAATGAAATCAAACCTGAAGCAAAAAGAACGTATGATATAAAGCAATTGCACGTGTAGTACAGATCAGGAATAGAACATTAGTAGCAGAGTCTCAAAGAAGACTCTCCTATTTTTATTTTCATTTAATTAGCTTTATTTATAACATGGCATCATTCTGTCACATTTGCAGTTTTAAAACCATACCCCGGGGTTGATTTACTAAACTGCGTTAGTGAATAGCGCTAGAGCGCTATTTACATTAATTATGCTCATCATTGTGCGTGTAAAGTTCTACGCATGTTAAAACTACACAGCGCGTGTTAAAACCACACAGAGCGCATTACAGACTGCACAGTGTGCGGTGGGGTAGACAGCACATATTACCCATGCACAGCGTGCTCTGGGAATACACTTTACAACTGCATAGAGCGCTATGCGCACTGGAACTATATAGCACGTGTTACTTTGAATGCGTAGAAGTTTACGCATGGAATGTTAAATGATGCAAGCATTTTGATTAGTTGTCACTTGACAGGAAACTTAACAGGCAGCCTATTGGGCCAATCAAAGTGAGGGGATAAAGTCCTATTTCAGCCCACGGGGATTTTTCACCTTATGCATCAGAGCAATTTTCACCTCCCATTCATTTGCCAATAACTTTATCATTACGTATCACAATTTATTGATCTATATCTTGTTTTTTCCGCCACTAATTAGGCTTTCTTTGGGTGGTACATTTTGCTAAGAATTATTTTTTTATAAATGCATTTTAACAGGATTAATAAGAAAAAAATTCATTATTTCTCAGTTTTCGTCCATTATAGCCCTAAAATAATCCAAGCTACCATAATTAAAACCTATGTATTTTATTTGCCCGTTTGTCTCGGTTATGACACCATTTAAATTTTGTCCCTATCACAATGTATGGCGCCAATATTTTATTTGGAAATAAAGGTGCATTTTTTCCGTTTTGCGTCCATTTCTATTTACAAACCTATAATTTAAAAAATGTTCGTAGTATACCCCCTTCAAATGCATATTTAAAAAGTTCAGACCGTTAGTTAACTATTTATGTTTTGTTTTTGTTTTTTATTTGTAATTTTTTTTCCCATTAAAAATGTTATTTGGGTAATATTTTGGTGTTGGAAATAAACAGTTAATTTTTAATGTTATTATATGTGTAAATTGTAATGTAAAAAATATGTAGATGTAGTTTTACTATTTGGCCACAAGATGGCAACCTTGAGTTTTTTTTCTCCTTGTGCTTTTCGCTAAGCGGAAGCACAAGGGGGACGCAGAAAATTTTACGTGCAGGAAGACTGAAGCCTCTTGTAAGACCGCTTCAGTTTTTCTGCTGGGGACATGGATCGGTGATTGGGACCCATGTTCCCGTTCACTGATCCCAGGGCTACTGGGGGACAGCACGGGGGTGCGATCGCGCTTGGGAGCGTCCCGAAGCGCGGCACCGCAGCAGAGCAGCCGCCGGGACATGAGCATCACGTGCGGGCGGCAGAAATGGTTAAAGTGATTGAACAAGCAGGATGAGTGGAGCTCTCGTCATTGCCAATTAGCAGGCAAAAGTTTGTAGCGCTCGCTATGCTACTCTGATAAGGTGTGCTAACACTGATAAGGTGTGTTAACTCTGATAAGGCATGTTAACTCTAATAAGGCACGCTATTTGTTATAGTGAATCAACCCCATAGTGTGGTAAAGGGGATAATTGGCCCAGGGCCCCTGAGCTCTGCAGGGGCACCTGCAATGCTGGACCCCAAGTTGCCCCCCCCCACTACTGCACCCCAGGTTCCCCCCACATAGGGAACATGTATTTAAATGGTGTTGTTGGCCCCTTACAGATGCTTGACTGTGCTTGATCACATAAATTAGTATTTATGACATTTAAAAAGTATGAATAGTCCTGGACAAATGTTAATATTTTTTTTTATTTTTTTGTTTACATTTTCCTTCAGTGATGGAACCGTTTGTTAGGTAATGAATGCTAACTTTGCTATGTTTTTAAAGCATACACTATTAAACTACACACTATTTAAATTAATAACACATAATTTTGTATGCGCATAATTCTTTAACGGTGCAAAGTATTACGTGCATTAAAAACATCAACGCTCTTTATTATTTCACTACATTGTAAAGTCCCCCTTATCTATTATACACATCTTAGAGTTTTATAAAGTTTAATAACAATAATAATCATCATATCTGTAAAAAGCACAAGATCCCCCAGCACAGAATACAGCAAGGCTGGGTATTGCCATTGCAATGGACGTATTATAACAGATTATTTATTTATTTATTGTATTTATAAAGCGCCAACATATTACGCAGCGCTGGACATTAGTTTAGGTTACAGACAATATTTAGGGGTGACATACAGCAATACGACAATACAGGAATACAAGAAAAAGCTTTGAGTCCTATGGGAGAAAAGCGCTATAGAAATGTTATTGTATTGTATTGTATAAAAACCAGGTCACACGTCACAGTTTGAGTACCAGGTAATGCTTAGTCAGTCACTGGATGGAGCATGGAGATTAGGCAATTTGAGTTTACTCAGATGCCTAGCATGGGTGCACAGTAAATGGTGGTGCATGATCAGGTAGGACACAAAAGGAGGAGGACCCTGCCCAAAGGCTTACAATCTAGAGGGAGAGGTAGAGACACGAAAGGTAGGGGACCAGAGTTCAGCTGCGGGTTTAGAGCACTTGTGAGGGGGGTAGGCCAGAATGAAAAGGTGAGTTTTGAGGGCCTTCTTGAAGACGTTGAAGGAGGGGGCTGCCCTAATGGGTGGAGGTAGGGAGCTCCATAGTGTTGGAGCGGCTCTTGAGAAGTCCTGGAGGCATGCATGGGACTGGGTGATGCGGGGGGCGGTTAGGCGAAGTTCACTAGAGGAGAGAAGTGTGCGGCTAGGTGTGTACCTCTGAGTAAGATCAGAAATGTAGGTTGGGCAGGTTTTGTGGACAGATTTGTAGGTCAGACACAGTATCTTGAATCTGATTCTGGACTGGATAGGAAGCCAGTGGAGGGATTCACGGAGAGGAGCTGCCGTGGTGGAGCAATGGGAGGAGTGGATAATTCTGGCTGCCGCATTCATGATAATAAATGTAGCATTTCTTTTGGACGCAGGGCATGCATTTTCAGCCTAATAGAGGTGGTGCATGCTTGAGCGATTAACCAGTCAATTGCAGCATGTTTTTTAGGGATGCGTAATCCCCCCCCCCCCCCCCCTTTCATAATTTTGCTAGTATGTAACTACCAGGTTAGCTGCTCCCAGCCTGTATTCCTGAGCTTCCCATTTGCATGGTAAGTAATAGTAGTTATGTATATGATTTGCATCTGAATTGAATGCGAAGTGTGCAGATAGCTTATTAGAGGTGCTGCACATGTGAGCTGTTGGTCATTTCAGATGCAGCCTTTGTGGTATGCACTTGCCTTCTCCTCACTGTCCATTAAAATGTAAGTTACACATTTTTGCTTAGCTGCTCCCAATGTTATGCATATGTTGTTTTTAATTTAGGTTAGGCCACTTGCCCGGAGGTCTGCCTCACCGTGGCGCAAGTGTCCAGTATATTATACTTTGCATGCAAACTATAGTGGAGGCCAAAGTTCCTCCATAGTATAATAAATGTAGGGACGTAGGGACGCAGGGCATGCATTTTCAGCCTAATAGAGGTGGTGCATGCTTGAGCGATTAACCAGTCAATTGTCCCTTCTGTTTTCAGGGATGCGCAACCCCCCCCCCCTTTTCATAATTTTGCTAGTATGTAGCTACCAGGTTAGCTGCTCCCAGCCTATATTCCCGAGTTTCCTGTTTGCATGGTAAGTAATAGTAGTTATGCATATGATTTGCATCTGAATTGAATGTGAAGTGTGCAGATAGCTTATTAGAGGTGCTGCACATGTGAGCTGTTGGTCATTTCAGATGCAGCATTTGTGGTATGCGCTGGCCCTCTCCTCACATTCATGATGGACTGCAGCGGGGCTGTTCGGGTGATAGAGAGACGAGACAGATGGGCATTGCAGTAGTCGAGGCGGGAAATTATGAGGGCATGGATGAGGACTTTGGTGGTGGCAGAGGTCAGGAAAGGGCGAATCTTACAGATGTTATGAAGGTGGAAGTTGCAGGACTTTGTGAGGTTTTGGATGTGAGGAGTGAATGAGAGTGCGGAGTCCAGGGTGACACCCAGGCAGCGGGCTTGAGAGGTAGGGCGAATGGTAGTGTGGTTGACAGTGACATGCACATCTGGGAGGTTCAGGGATGGCCAGTGTGGGAAGATCATAAATTCCGTTTTGTCTAGATTTAGTTTCAGGAACCTAGCGGACATCCAGGAGGAGATAGCTGATAGGCAGGAGGAAACCTTGTCCATGGTAGTGGTAGATATGTCAGGGGTGTGGAGGTAGATCTGGGTGTCATCTGCATACAGATGATAGTTAAAACCCATGGAGGAGATATCCTTGCCAATGGAGGATGTGTATAGGGAGAACAGTAGGGGGCCAAGAACCAAGCTTTGGGGCACTCCCACCGAGAGGTGGTTGGGGGTGGATGAGGACTCATTGAAGGAGGTCGTGAAGGAGCGGTTGGAGAGGTAGGATGAAAGCCAGGTCAGGGCGAGGTCGTGAATGCCCATGGACTGGAGGGACTGGAGGAGGAGGGGATGATCTACTGTGTCAAAAACTGCTGAAAGGTCAAGGAGGAGGAGAATGGAGTATTTCCCTTCAGCTTTAGCTAGGGCAAGGTCATTGACCACTTTGGTGAGAGCAGTTTCGGTTGAGTGGGCAGGCCGAAATCCAGATTGCAGTGGGTCTAGCAGTGAGTTGGCATTGAGGTACTGGGTCAGGCGTTTGTGAACCAGACACTCAAGAAGTTTTGAGGCAAAGGGGGGGAGGGAGATAGGGCGGTAGTTGGAGAGTAGTGAGGGGTCAAGGGAGGGTTTCTTGAGCAGGGGTAGTACAGTGGCCTGCTTGAAGTCTGAGGGGAAGGTGCCTGTGACTAGGGAGAGGTTAAACAGGGTGTTGAGGACTGGGGCCAAATCCGTGAAGTGAGGCTGGAGTAAATCAGAAGAGATGGGGTCAAGGGGGGAGGTAGTGGTATGGGAAATCTTCAGTAGGTGGTTGACTTCCTCAGTGGTAGTAGGTGTAATGGAGGAGAGGGAGGATAGGGTGGAGGAGGAGCTGGATGGGAGGGGATAGGAGGTGAAGATTGAAGATTGGTGAAGTGGGTGGCTAAATCTGTGGCAGAAAGGGAGGAAACAGAGGGTGGAGGATGGGTTTAAGCAGGGAGTTGAAAGTGTCAAAAAGATGTCGGGGATTGGAAGCTTGTGCTCCAATGATCTTGGTAAAGTACTCCCGCTTCACATCAGTAAGGGCAGTGTTGAACTGCAGCATTTTAGTCTTGTACTGTAGGAAATCCTGGTTAAGTTTAGTTTTCCTCCATTTTCATTCAGTGGTGCGTGTTACCCTCTGGAGATTGCTAGTGTGGGTAGTGCGCATGGGCTGGGGGTTAGGTGAGCAGTTGCGGCGGAATATTGGGGGAGCAGCTTTCTCTAGGGCTGATGAGAGAGTTTGGCGATACTGAGCTACAGCAAGATTAGGACAGGTTAGGGTGGGGAGAGTGGAGGAGAGGGCATGGAAGGGGTCAGCAAGGACACTAGGGTTGAGCTTGTGTAGGTCTCGCTGCCAACAACCAGGTGGGTGGGTAGTTTGGAGGTGCCTTCTGTGAGGAGGTTGAAGGTGAGAAGGTGATGGTCTGAGGGTGGGAAGGGTGCGATGTCAAGGTCTGTAATGTTGGTGGATTTAGTGAATATAAGGTCGAGAGTGTGACCTGCAGAGTGGGTGGCGGTGTTGGTGTGTTGTACTAGGCCAAGAGAGTTGGTTATGGTGAGTAGCTGGGTCACGACAGAGTCGTTGGGTTCATCGATGGGAATATTGAAATCCCCGAGGATGATGGTGGAGAGGTCAGGGGAGAGGATGTGAGGGAGACAGAAGGCAAAGTTGTCGAGAAATTGTGGTGTGGACCTTGACAGAAGATGGTATAAGACTGCAACAATGGCTGGGAGGGGATTGTAGAGGCGGATAGCGTGGACCTCAAATGATGATGAATTGTAGGGAGGTAGGTGGGGTGAGGACACGGAAGGTGCAGGATGGGGAGAGGAGCAGACCCACCCCTCCCCCGGGCCTGTTGTCTGGTCTGGGGGTATGACTGAGGTGAAGCCCACCGTAGGAGAGGGCAGCCTCTGAGGCAGAGTCAGAGGGGGTGAGTCATGTCTCAGTGAGTGCAAGGATGGTGAAGGATTTGGAGAGGAAGAGGTTGTGGACCGCTGTAAGTTTATTGCGGACGGATCTAGCTTTCCAGAGACCTCAGGGTAGGGGGAGCATGTGTTTGTTGGTGGGATGGATGGAAATAAGGTTGGGGCGAGGATGGATGTTGAGGTTATTTGTGGACATAGTGCTGCGAAGTGTGTGAAGCAGGCGAGCAGGTGATGCTTGTCTGGCAGCAGGCTGAGGCCCAGGATTGGGTGATATATCACCAGCTGCAAGTAAGAGTAGGAGGGAGAGAGTAAGCAAATGTGAATGGGATTTAAAAGTTTGTGAGGTTTTTGAGCTGTTGGGGGAGAGAGAGAGATTTCAGGAGAGCTAACAGTTCATGAGAAGCTGAGTAAGGTGAGTATATCAGAGCAGGTGAAATGAATATGGAGTGTGGTACACTGGGAGGATGCATGTAGCAATGCAACTTGTAGATATTTGCAGACAGGCAGAACATAAGAAAAAGTGCAGTAAACATGGTAATGGTCTCTGATTATAACCAGGAAATTTCCAACCACTAAACAGTTTAAATGAATATGCAGTTAGTGCAAGCAAACCTGTGTAAGTAAAGAAGCAGAGTCTACTTGGCAGTGCAACATATATCCAGCAGTGGCATTTTTAGCAACAGCATTGGAGGCAGTTCAGGCAGTTTAATTTAAACTCTTAGGGCTGGTTCACACTATAGACTTGATTCACTAAACCGTGATATGACAAATAGCACACCTTATCAAAGAAATCACACCTAGGGGTTGATTCACTAAACCGCCATATTCCTTATCAGAGATAGCACACCTTATCAGAGATAACATCAGAAATAGCGCTACGAACCTATGCCTGCTAATTGGCAATGGCACTTGTCCTGCTCTGAGCCCCTGCGGGTTCGTAGCGCTCGCTATACTACTCTGATAAGGCGCGTTAACTTTGATAAGGCGTGCTATCTCTGAAAAGGCGTGCTATTTGTCATAGCATGGTTTAGTGAACCAACCCCCTTATCAAAGATAGCACACCTTATCAAAGTTAACAAACCTTATCAGAGTAGCATAGCGAGAGCGGATCTGTCAAAATCAGCCTTATCTGCCTGCCGACAGACTGTACACACAGGCAAACTGTCGGCAAAACGGCCGCCCCGCGGGCGGGTCTGACGACCTGTCGTTTGCAGTACTCCGGCGTGTGTAGCCGCCTAAAGAGTTCACTGAAGTCAGGAAGTGTTCAAATTAATCGCTCAGCAAAAAAAAGCACTTTTCTAAGAGTAAAACGCAGGGAAAAGCACTTTGAAAAGCGCTCTATAAATCACTCAGCGCTTGCGATACAGCTGGCGATTTATAATGTGAACAAGGCCTTTAGGTAGCCACACACCATACAATTTTTTAAATATCTGTTCAATTCAAGAATAGCAATCAATTTTTCTGACTGATTGTAACAATTCAAAAATCTGACCAATGTACCACACGCCTATGTTCAATTTATCCCCAATCATGAATAAAAGAATTGAAAGTTCAGAAAAAATTAATTGGAACTGTACATCAAGTAATTGACAATCCATCACACACCATACAATCCTTGATAAAGTTGGTTTGAAATTTCCTACATGTCCAATCTCCGAAAATCGGGAAAAAAAAACTGAGAAATTTGATTGGATTTATCGATTGAAAACAAAGAAGAGCTCTCGATTTTTTGGGACAACCGATTGAAATGATCGAATTGGTAAAAAATGGGATCTTTTAATTCTATGGTGTGTGGCCAACTTTACAGTGAGGAAACCTTTTTTCACTCTACTTACAGTCGCACTGAATCCTGCAAGCCCACTGTTTGCTACGTTTGCACTTTCAGTAGCTAACTAGAAAATCATTGTTTGCTTATAGAAGTTCTTATGGTGTGGTTAACTGACTGGAGCAGGAGGGATATTTGTAATGGATTTATGTAATGTTCTTCTGTGTACTTTGTAAAGCGAATTAATATGTCTGAGATATCAAATAAAGTGGAAAATAACTGGGATAGCATTAAAAAAGAATCCAATGCAAGGCCCGACATGCCACCAACGTCACACCTTTTGGGAAAGATACGTCATATATAGTAAATGATAAACCATATACAATAATGGCACTCGACAGTTTAAAAAGCTGACAAAGCAGAGATTAACACTACAGAGAGAGGAACACAGCACAGTAACAGGATACAGCAAAGTCTGCCAGGGCCAGGCCGAGGCATAGGCTTGAGAGGCTCCAGCCTTAGGGCGCAGTGTAGGCGGGGGCGCAGAATTCATTCAGATGTCATTCCTAATTGTGTTTGAAGCAGAAAGAAATAAGAAAAGGGGATACATGGCAGTGACTGCAAGTCAGATAACTATATATTATAGGTGTTGGGGAGGTTGTGGGCCCTGTGGCACCTCTTAGTCTAATAGCAATCAGTGTGTGATGGCTGGGGTGGGAGGGATGGAGGGGCGCACTTTGGTGTCTCAGCCTTGGGTGCTGGAGGACCTTGTCCCAGCTCTGATGTCTGCACTGGACGGCGGTGTACCGGGATGGCACAATATAACCTTCCAGCTCAACAAGAGGTGCTTTATTTTACCAGCCTCTTGGATGTCATCCAGGAAGTCATATGTAAATAGTCCTTCAGGTGTAAGTTTGTTTATATTCAGCCATCAATTATTATTACATTGCAGACACACAGCAAATAATGCTGGGCTCAGGTTCTGTACACATACATTTATATTGCATTGCATAAAGGTGTTAGGCATTGGTTGGGGGGGTCGGTTAGAGTTAAGCATCGGTTGGAGGGAGGGTTGGTTAGAGTTAGGCATCAATAGAAGGAGGATTCAAAAGAGAATAGGGTCAGGTTAGGGGATAGCAAAAATGTCAACGTGTATGGCTAGCTTAAAGGGAAGGTCCAAGCAAAATAAAAAAATGAGTTTCACTTACCTGGGGCTTCTACCAGCCCCATGCAGCCATCCTGTGCCCTCGTAGTCACTCACTGCTGCTCCAGTCCCCCGCTGGCAGCTTTCCGACCTTAGAGGTCGGCGGTCCGCATTGCGTACGTTTTTACGCATTCCTACTAGTGCAGGAACATTAACACATACGTTTTTACGCATTACTGGTTCAATGCGTAAAAATTTACGCATTGAACCAGTAACGCGTAAAAATGTATGTGTTAATGTTCTTGCACTAGCGGGAATGCGTAAAAACGTACGCAATGCGGCCCGCCGACCTCTGAGGTCGGAAAGCTGCCAGCGGGGGACTGGAGCAGCAGAGAGTGACTACGAGGGCACAGGATGGCTGCATGGGGCTGGTAGAAGCCCCAGGTAAGTGAAACTCATTTTTTTTATTTTGCTTGAACCTTCCCTTTAAAGAGACTCTGTAACAAAAAAAAAAAAGTTCCCCTGGGGGGTACTCTTTTCGGGTGGGGGAAGCCTCAGGGTCCCAATGAGGCTTCCCCCTCCGCTGTAGCTGCAGGCAGTCCAACGCTGGCTCCCCCGAAGTGTCCCGGAATCCTCCCTCGACAAGCCTGACAAGCGCTGATTTATTTACCTTTCCTGGCTCCAGCGGGGGCGCTGTTGCGGCTCTCAGCACGGAGATAGGCGAAAACAGCCGATCTTTGTCTGCTCCGCTCTACTACGCAAACGCAGGAGACGTGCGCCTGCACAGTAGGGCGGGCCGACAGCGATCAGCTATTTCCGCCTATCTCAGAGTGGAGAGCCGGTACTGCGCCTGTGCTGGAGCCGGGAAGGTAAATATTTACATCCCCGCTGTTTGGAGGGCCAGAGCCCAGACCGCCGGGGGACACAGGAGGACGGGGGAAGCCTCGATAGGATCCGGAGGCTTCCCCCACCCGAGGTGAGTACCCCCCAGGGGAACTTTTTGTTGTTACAGGTTTTCTTTAGAGCAAACCAGTGTCAAAAACCTGTGCGGTTCCTGCCTTTTTCCTGATTGCTAACTCAGTAGAGGACTAGCCTTTAAAGCGTTACTATCATTAATTAAGGCTTAAAAAAAATGTTTTAGCTTCTGTAGCTAAAATAATATAATAATTATGAGTTTCAGTACCTGAAATAGGCTGAGATGTCCAACAGCAATATTTTAAAGAAGTACCCCAACTTTAAAGTGCATAGAACATTAAGGGCTCTTTCACGTTAAGGTCGCATAACGTGCCCCTAATGCAGCCTATTGAAAGACCATAACTTAGACATTGTTTAGCCCTGTGTTTAGTGTGCCGTTTTCGTTCTATCACTGTGCAACGAAAACAGCGCACTAAACACAGGGCTAAACAACGAAAACATTACTGAGCATGTGCAAACAGTCTAACGCAGCTAAAAACTTGTATAACGCATAGCATGCAGCACTTTCATTTGACTTGCAGCGTTAGACACCAGGGCAATGTCTGCACTGTGAACAGCCCATTGATTTTTCATTGCTGTAAGTTATTGTGCGTTACATGTTGTTGTAACGTGCGATTTTAACGTTGCACTGTGAATGAGGCCTAAAACAGCTGACAGCTTTTCCTGCATAAATAAGCCACTAGAATTCTGACACCAGAGCTCTAGCTATAAGAAGAACCATTACTTACCCGCTGCTTCCTTCTGCAGCATAAACACGTGCAAGTCCTTTGACGTCCTCCCACGGTCTGCCCTTCAGCCCTGGTAATTAGCTCAGTTGCGTCAGTCCGGGTCTCCTGCGCATGCGCTGTTGCGCAGGAGACCAGGGACGGATCAACACCAAGTTGCACCTGGGGCAAGGTCAGGTTTTGGCGCCTAAAGGTCAGGTTTTGCAGCCTAAACTGCCATTCATTTTGCCGCCTTTTTAAGAATTCAACAAACTGCGCCTGGGGCAAGATACCCGCTTGCCCCCCCCCCTCCCCCCCCCTAGATCCGTCCCTGCAGGAGACCCAGACTGATCCCGACTGAGTCTATTACCAGAGCTGATCGCAGCTGAACGGCAGACAGTGGAAGGACGGCGAGGGACTAGAACGTGTTTAGGCTGCAGGAGGACGCAGCGGGTAAGTATCGCTTCTTCTTATAGCTAGAGCTCTGGTACACTTTAACACTTCTGCCATTAGCAGCTTCAAACTAAATATTTTGTTTGAAAGCTGCTGGTGCATTCTAAACCTCTTCCAGCAAATCTCGTTTGGCTGCCTAGTGTGAGCATTATAGCGCCACCAGGTGGTGAAAGAGAAGTGATGGAAGAGACTCTTCCATCACCCTTCTTCCACCACTGGGTGGCGATCTAATGCTGACATGGTCTCCTGGATCCCGAGTAGGGCTGGACGATTTTAGGTAAAAATTGAAATTGCGATTTTTCTCTCAAAAATTGCGATTTCGATTTTTTCACGATTCTTTTGAAATCGAGCTTTAGCACTAAATTCACAATGCCCCAGTATAGTTTAGCCACGTACTGCGGCGGACGATTGCTTAAGAGCCGGGCAGTGGGGGGTGGCGGTTCATTGGAAGACGATCTGGTGATCGTCAGTATGTGCAGTTTTCAGAGTGCCTGTTGCCTGTACGTTTGTATGTACGCTTGGCCGCATGGTCCGCCTAACGCTGCGCCGAGGAGATCCACTGATTGGCCAGAAGCAGTGCATAATTATGATTGGAAATAAGCCGGGCAGCGGGGGCGGATCCACTCGAGCGGCACACAGCTTCACCAATCGCTGGATAGCGAGGGAATGACGGCAGTGGTAGGCGGGTTAAACATTGCTGCACTGCATCATTGATTTTTTTTCCCTTTGTTTACATAGAGCTGAGGGATAGCTGCTGATGGGACTGGTTTATTAAAGCTATATACAGTCACTAGAATCACTGTACCTAAAACACCTGTTTATCTGCAGATGGCAGTTTAGGAATGACTGCTGTTGAGCAGCCATGTTTGTCAGCCAGGATGCATATAGGCTGCAGAGATCCAGATCATCTCTGAATTTCCTCCCTACCTCTCCTGCTCCATCGTAAACCGCTCCACACCAAATAACCCCCTGGTACACATATCCAATTTTGATTGACCAATCATTGGCCAATTTTACCACCTCCATGTAGCATGAGGGCTTACCTACATAGTCTGTTCTTAGAGTTCAAGATCTGTTGGCACTCTTACGACATGGAGGTGGTAAAATTGGGCTGTGATTTGCCAATAAAAATTGAATGTGTGCACCAGGCAGGGCCGGTTTAAGCAACAATGGGGCCCCAGGGCAAAATAAACCTGCCCCCCCCCCCCCCCCCCCCCCCAACATATACCCCGGAACAAAAATCGGCATTAAGAGACCTTTTTTGCAGCTGGTATAGTCAGGGTGTGAAGCCCCAATCGGTCAGAGCTCCACATTCTGGCTATTCCAGCCTGCATGGGGAACAAGGGGTTAAAAAGTTTCAGGAGGGGGGACCCCACAATATTTTTTTTTAAATTCCCGCACTCTAAACGTAAAAAAAAATAAAAAATGGGAAAATAGGAAAACATGCCAGGGATCTTCATACAGCCATATTGCGGCTGTATAGCGATCCCTGGCCAAAGCGCTGCGGCTGCGTATAGACCCCCTGGAAACCCCCTCAGGAAATTTATTGCGCTTTCGTTTGATGCATGTAAAATTACACTACCGTTAGGTTTGCTACTAAAAGTGACATTTACCGCATTTAAAAGTATACTTTTTTTCCTTTGAAACTTTAAAATCGATTTTCTCAAAAACTATAAGGTCTTTTTGAAAAATTGTTTTTTCCTCTTATTCCTAATGATCTCCTTAACATACCCTGCAAATTTAGGGTTTCTAGCATTTAAGGTGGATTTGCTATTAACCATTAAAGTCGGCAGGTTTTTAAATGTGTTTTTTTTCCCTTTGAAACTTTAAAATCGATTTTCTCAAAAACTATAAGGCCGATTTTGAAAAAAATGTTTTCCTCTTGTAGCCACTGGGGGCCCCTACAAGCTCTGGGGCCCTGGGGCAGCTGCCTCCTTTGCCTTAATGGTAGCGCCGGCCCTGGCACCAGGCTAAAGCGCTGTCTCTGCTAAGGGCTCTTTCACACTAGAGGCTGCAGTAGAAAAGGCTGAAAGTCAGCCTTTTGCTTAACGCCAATACATAGCGTTTTCAAAGCGTTTTCAAAGCCTTTTGAAAGAGTTTTACAGCCCATATGAAAACGTCCTTTTTTTTTTTCTTCTATAAAAATAAGTGAACAAGATAGCTGTAAAACGCTTTGAAAAGGCTTTGAAAACGCTGAAGTTGGCGTTTTCCATTGACTATCATTGAAACGCCAACAGCCAACTTTGGCTGTTAACAGCCCTGAAAAAGCTCCTGGGAGCGTTGAAACGCAACGCTTCAAAACGCCGAGTTAGATGTGAAAGGTAAAATGAAAGTCTATGGACTTTCTTTTACCTAGCAAAACGCCAACTTCAGCCGTGGCGTTAAAACGCCGAAAAATCCCTCTGGTGTGAAAGGGCCCTAAGAGCTCCCAGACAGTTATTCCTGTTTACTGCCTGAAGAAGTGGTGAAATACATGCGAAACGCGTTGCATCGTATCGTGGACTATAAAATAAAGTGTTTTGCCTGATTCAGCCAATTCAAGTCTTCAATGGAGAGGTAATTCCACCAGGGCTTAACATTTTTAAACAGTTTTTAGTGTATTTTTTATTCCTGGCACTTTTGTGTTTCGTTCTACTATTTTCTTCATTTTAAAATTGTTTCATGAGAGTGGTCGGTACACAATCAGATGTTTAACAGATTAGAGGTTAGATTCAATCAAAACATCAAATCTGACAAAAATTTCCCCCGATCACACTTCTCATTCATAGAGCAAAGGTGCCCATACATTACTCGACTTGACGGTTGTTCGACCATTATAATTTAATCGAATGAAAATCAGTGCCACCAAGAGCATGCCTGATCGACGATGCGCCCAATTCCAGGCCAAGACTGGTTGCATGTATCAATCGGACATGCTGCAAAATCTTGGGCAGACGTGTTTGATTGTGCGCCCAGCAGTACGTGTTCGACATGTCCGATTGGCTCCTTATCGATAAAGTGATTGATTTTGCGCGCTTATAATTGGAAAATCGATTGCTTTATCGATCGGGTGCACTTTGGACATGTACACACGATGCAACTTCCCGTCTGATCACCCATCAATTGCATTGTGTGTACTCAGCATAACAGAAAAAGGGATTTGTTTCCTTTGCACTTCATGTGACATGTGATGAGCATGGATCTCCCATGAGTGACAGTTTCCCAGCAGACAGGCTGTCCTGTCCTCTGCTGCTATGTGCCAGCCTGTGCTCTATGTACCTTGGCAGCCCAGCCCTGTCAGGAGGCTGCCCTTACTGGAAGCGTGTAAAGTCTCTCAGCCAATCAGCGGCGAGTGACGAGCAGGGAAGGATGGAGAGGGTGGTGAAATTTTTAGGAAGTCACGTGGTGACGCCCTCCAATGTGCGTAGAGGGAGAGATTGGAGAGAGCTGAGCTCCCAGTCCCCAGCCATGACGGTGATGCTAGGCAGAGGGATCTCCGTGTAGCCGGAGGCCGGAATTGCCGCTGGAGATCGCAGTGTACAGGTATAGCAGAGTTCTGTAGCCGTTACATTGTTGCGCTGGGCGTTCTGTAGCCGTTACTCGCTGCCCTGGGCTGGCAGCTGGCTGTTCCGCTTGTTGATGGTTACTCTATATTGTAGTATTGAACTGCTTGTTTAGTATCGGTGGTCTGGGACAGGCCAGCCCCCCCTCCGATCCCACCCATCTTCCAGGAAGCCCTACTTATAGGGATTACTCATGGCACTTTGCTTTAGGCGATTCATGGCTCTCAGAAGTAAGTATTTGTTACTGGAATTCTCAAGGCTTACAACACTTTGGTTGTTACATGATGGTTACTTTGTATGATCTATCTATCTATCTATCTATCTATCTATCTATCTATCTATCTATCTATCTATCTCAAGGGCAGGAACCTCCTCCTAGTGTTTCTTGTCCTGCTGTAAATTATGATATGAACATGCACCAGTATTGGTGATGTATCATCAGCATTGTCTGTATTTGTATTGCTGCTTGTACAGAGTTTTGAACCTCTCTTGTGTATATGCTCCCCACTATTTGTTTTGTTTTTTGGCGATGTATTCCGCATAAAACAAATCTGAAGTAAAATAATGTATGATATTATGAATTGTATGTATTGTACAGATAATGGATAGAACATTAGTAGCAAAGAAAAAACTCATTTTCATTTTCAGTTATATATTTTTAATATTGCATCAGTCAAATTTGCAGTTTTAAAACCACGCTCTCTCTTTTAAACTATAAAACAAACCAGTAATAATGACCCTTTCAACTTTCCTGCCAGAGCCGAGGCAGAGGCGAGAGAGGCTCCAGCCTCAGGGCGCAATGTAGGAGGGGGGCACACAACTCACTCAGCTATCATTCCTCTATTGTGTTTGAAGCAGAAAGAAATAAGAAAAGGGGATACATGGCAGTGACTGCAAGCCAGATAACTAGGGATTAAAGTGTTGGAGGCCACGGGATGCTTCTTGGGGCTGTTCCACTTGTCAGGATTTCTTTGCTGTTTTGTGTGCAGGAAATATCAGCACGGCAGAGCCATCAGAATTTGCTTGCCGCACACTGCTAGATGATTCGCATACAATGTATTTAATAGGAAATTTGCATGCGGTTTCGGTATGCGAATCTTACTGTGAATTCGCATACGATTTTGCATAAAACCAATGTAAGAGCACACAGGCACTGAAATGGTTACATTCGCATACATATAAAGATATGGGAAATCGTATGTGAATTTGTGGTAAAATTTGCATAGAAACGCAAACAAATTTACATCCGCATGTGGATGTTACCGCGGTTTCCGCAATGATTCCGCACCGCACAAGTGGAAACGGGCCCTTAGGGCCCTTTTCCACTAGCAATCGCTAGCGTTCACGCTGAATGCTAGCGATTGCTGAATCGCAATTAGCGGCGATTCCCCGACGTTCGCGGCCGCGATTTTGCTATGCTATGCACTGCATAGCAAAATCGCGGCAAATATCGCTCCGCCGCGCGTTCGCGTTCCCGACAAAAACGAATCGCGGTAGTGGAAATGACCTACCGCGATTCCTATGTTAAAAAGCAAACCGTAGCGATTGTAAAATCGCTAGTGGTTTGCGTTTTTGCGATTTAGCCAGCGCAAACGCGCTGGTGGAAAAGGGCCCTTAGTCTAATAGCAATCAGTGTGTGACGGGTGGGAGGGATGGAGGAGCGCACATTGGTGTCTCAGCCTTGGGTGCTGAAGGACCTTGTCCCAGCTCTGTTTCCTGCAGTAAAGCCTTATCTCAAGCTGTCTCTCACTGTTTCTTGGCTGTTTAAAGGACAGCTGTATATGGAGGTTGCCATATTTATTTCCTCTTAAATACCAGTTGCCTGGCAGCCCTACTGATTTATTTGGCTGCAGTAGTGTCTGGATAACACCAGAAACAAGCATGCAGCTAATCTTGTCACATCTGACAATGTCCCAAATTTCTGATCTGCTGCATGCTTCAGGGTCTATGGCTAAAAGTGTTAGGCAGAGGATCAGCAGGATAGCCAGGCATCTTGTATTGCTTATAAAGAAATATGGCAGCCTCCATATCCCTCTCACTACAGTTGTCCTTTAAGGGCTTCAGAAAACAGGACTGTATTCGGTGGATACATTACATATAATACATTCTGTCATTTGCAATTTACAAATCACACTTAACGTAATTTAAACTATGTTTTTCACTGTTGCTTTGATGTATAACTGCTTCAGAAAATGGCACTGTAGCAACTCAAGTTAGGTCGAAGAGCTCAGAGAAGCTCTTTTGCATAGATAACTGAAGTTTTTAAACTCTTCCTATACTGGAAAACAATTACTCTAACGTGATTGGTTGGACGGCACCCTCTCATACTGCTAGGTTTTCAATAGGTTGTAGTAAGTTATGCCTACACTGTTTGGCCAATCACAACGCTTTGTGCTGTAGAGGGCTGTTATTAGAGAACTGTTCCCTATGAGGTTTCCTGCTGGGTCCCATAAAGTAGATAAGCTCAAAAATGCACTTTAACTTACTTTATTGTTTTCTTGTGTGGCTGTCTGAGTAGGTAGTAAAGCTCTAATAAATCTGAAAGATTTTGGGCTCTCCATCTCCTCATGGAGGATTTTTAGATCCCTTTCACACCAGCTGCGTTTGCATTTTGTTTTTGAAAAGGCTTGCGAGTTTCCAAACGCAAGTACAGTAAAGTTACAACTGGAATTGTGGGAATGCATTCATATTGAATGCAATACTGATGTTCTAAATAGGCAATCACAGTTCTGCTGCATTTTTCCTGCGTTTTGATTGAGGCTAAAATAGTGAAAATCAGAGAACACGAAATGCAAAACGCATTTGAGACTGCGTTGTGTGTCTGTGTGTGTGTCTGTGTGTGTGTGTCTGTGTGTGTGTGTCTGTGTGTGTGTGTCTGTGTGTGTGTGTCTGTGTGTGTGTGTCTGTGTGTGTGTGTCTGTGTGTGTGTGTCTGTATGTGTGTGTCTGTGTGTGTGTGTCTGTGTGTGTGTGTCTGTGTGTGTGTGTCTGTGTCTGTGTGTGTGTGTCTGTGTGTGTGTGTCTGTGTGTGTGTGTCTGTGTGTGTGTGTCTGTGTGTGTGTGTCTGTGTGTGTGTGTCTGTGTGTGTGTGTCTGTGTGTGTGTGTCTGTGTGTGTGTCTGTGTGTGTGTGTGTGTGTGTGTGTGTCTGTGTGTGTCTGTGTGTGTCTGTGTGTGTGTGTCTGTGTGTGTCTGTGTGTGTCTGTGTGTGTCTGTGTGTGTCTGTGTGTGTCTGTCTGTGTGTGTGTGTGTGTCTGTCTGTGTGTCTGTCTGTCTGTCTGTCTGTCTGTCTGTGTGTGTGTGTGTGTCTGTCTGTGTGTGTGTCTGTCTGTGTGTGTGTCTGTCTGACTGTGTGTCTGACTGTGTGTGTGTCTGACTGTGTGTGTGTCTGTCTGACTGTGTGTGTGTCTGTCTGACTGTGTGTGTGTCTGTCTGACTGTGTGTGTGTCTGTCTGACTGTGTGTGTGTCTGTCTGACTGTGTGTGTGTCTGTCTGACTGTGTGTCTGTCTGTCTGACTGTGTGTCTGTCTGTCTGACTGTGTGTCTGTCTGTCTGACTGTGTGTCTGTCTGTCTGACTGTGTGTCTGTCTGTCTGACTGTGTGTCTGTCTGTCTGACTGTGTGTCTGTCTGTCTGACTGTGTGTCTGTCTGTCTGACTGTGTGTCTGTCTGTCTGACTGTGTGTCTGTCTGTCTGACTGTGTGTCTGTCTGTCTGACTGTGTGTCTGTCTGTCTGACTGTGTGTCTGTCTGTCTGACTGTGTGTCTGTCTGTCTGACTGTGTGTCTGTCTGTCTGACTGTGTGTCTGTCTGTCTGACTGTGTGTCTGTCTGTCTGACTGTGTGTCTGTCTGTCTGACTGTGTGTGTGTCTGTCTGTCTGTCTGTGTGTGTGTCTGTCTGTGTGTGTGTCTGTCTGTGTGTGTGTCTGTCTGTGTGTGTGTCTGTCTGTGTGTGTGTCTGTCTGTGTGTGTGTCTGTCTGACTGTGTGTCTGACTGTGTGTGTGTCTGACTGTGTGTGTGTCTGTCTGACTGTGTGTGTGTCTGTCTGACTGTGTGTGTGTCTGTCTGACTGTGTGTGTGTCTGTCTGACTGTGTGTGTGTCTGTCTGACTGTGTGTGTGTCTGTCTGACTGTGTGTCTGTCTGTCTGACTGTGTGTCTGTCTGTCTGACTGTGTGTCTGTCTGTCTGACTGTGTGTCTGTCTGTCTGACTGTGTGTCTGTCTGTCTGACTGTGTGTCTGTCTGTCTGACTGTGTGTCTGTCTGTCTGACTGTGTGTCTGTCTGTCTGACTGTGTGTCTGTCTGTCTGACTGTGTGTCTGTCTGTCTGACTGTGTGTCTGTCTGTCTGACTGTGTGTCTGTCTGTCTGACTGTGTGTCTGTCTGTCTGACTGTGTGTCTGTCTGTCTGACTGTGTGTCTGTCTGTCTGACTGTGTGTCTGTCTGTCTGACTGTGTGTCTGTCTGACTGTGTGTGTGTCTGTCTGTCTGTCTGTGTGTGTGTCTGTCTGTGTGTGTGTCTGTCTGTGTGTGTCTGTCTGTGTGTGTGTCTGTCTGTGTGTGTGTCTGTCTGTGTGTGTGTCTGTCTGTGTGTGTGTCTGTCTGTGTGTGTGTCTGTCTGTGTGTGTGTCTGTCTGTGTGTGTGTCTGTCTGTGTGTGTGTCTGTCTGTGTGTGTGTCTGTCTGTCTGACTGTGTGTCTGACTGTGTGTGTGTCTGACTGTGTGTGTGTCTGTCTGACTGTGTGTCTGACTGTGTGTGTGTCTGTCTGACTGTGTGTCTGTCTGACTGTGTGTCTGTGTGTGTGTCTGTCTGACTGTGTGTGTCTGTCTGACTGTGTGTCTGACTGTGTGTGTGTCTGACTGTGTGTGTGTCTGTCTGACTGTGTGTCTGTCTGACTGTGTGTCTGTCTGACTGTGTGTCTGTCTGACTGTGTGTCTGTCTGACTGTGTGTCTGTCTGACTGTGTGTCTGTCTGACTGTGTGTCTGTCTGACTGTGTGTCTGTCTGACTGTGTGTGTGTCTGTCTGACTGTGTGTCTGTCTGACTGTGTGTCTGTCTGACTGTGTGTCTGTCTGACTGTGTGTGTGTCTGTCTGACTGTGTGTGTGTCTGTCTGACTGTGTGTGTGTCTGTCTGACTGTGTGTCTGTCTGACTGTGTGTGTGTCTGACTGTGTGTGTGTCTGTCTGACTGTGTGTGTGTCTGTCTGACTGTGTGTGTGTCTGTCTGTCTGACTGTGTGTCTGTCTGTCTGTCTGACTGTGTGTCTGTCTGTCTGACTGTGTGTCTGTCTGTCTGACTGTGTGTCTGTCTGTCTGACTGTGTGTCTGTCTGTCTGACTGTGTGTCTGTCTGACTGTGTGTGTGTCTGACTGTGTGTGTGTCTGTCTGTCTGTCTGTGTCTGTCTGTCTGTCTGTGTCTGTCTGTCTGTCTGTGTGTGTGTCTGTCTGTCTGTCTGTGTGTGTGTCTGTCTGTCTGTCTGTGTGTGTGTCTGTCTGTCTGTCTGTGTGTGTGTCTGTCTGTGTGTGTGTCTGTCTGTGTGTGTGTCTGTCTGACTGTGTGTCTGACTGTGTGTGTGTGTCTGTCTGACTGTGTGTGTGTCTGTCTGACTGTGTGTGTGTCTGTCTGACTGTGTGTCTGTCTGTCTGTCTGTGTGTGTGTCTGTCTGTGTGTGTGTCTGTCTGTGTGTGTCTGTCTGTGTGTGTGTGTGTCTGTCTGTGTGTGTGTCTGTCTGTGTGTGTGTCTGTCTGTGTGTGTGTCTGTCTGTGTGTGTGTCTGTCTGTGTGTGTGTCTGTCTGTGTGTGTGTCTGTCTGTGTGTGTGTCTGTCTGTCTGACTGTGTGTCTGACTGTGTGTGTGTCTGACTGTGTGTGTGTCTGTCTGACTGTGTGTCTGACTGTGTGTGTGTCTGTCTGACTGTGTGTCTGTCTGACTGTGTGTCTGTGTGTGTGTCTGTCTGACTGTGTGTGTCTGTCTGACTGTGTGTCTGACTGTGTGTGTGTCTGACTGTGTGTGTGTCTGTCTGACTGTGTGTCTGTCTGACTGTGTGTCTGTCTGACTGTGTGTCTGTCTGACTGTGTGTCTGTCTGACTGTGTGTCTGTCTGACTGTGTGTCTGTCTGACTGTGTGTCTGTCTGACTGTGTGTCTGTCTGACTGTGTGTCTGTCTGACTGTGTGTGTGTCTGTCTGACTGTGTGTCTGTCTGACTGTGTGTCTGTCTGACTGTGTGTCTGTCTGACTGTGTGTGTGTCTGTCTGACTGTGTGTGTGTCTGTCTGACTGTGTGTGTGTCTGTCTGACTGTGTGTCTGTCTGACTGTGTGTGTGTCTGACTGTGTGTGTGTCTGTCTGACTGTGTGTGTGTCTGTCTGACTGTGTGTGTGTCTGTCTGTCTGACTGTGTGTCTGTCTGTCTGTCTGACTGTGTGTCTGTCTGTCTGACTGTGTGTCTGTCTGTCTGACTGTGTGTCTGTCTGTCTGACTGTGTGTCTGTCTGTCTGACTGTGTGTCTGTCTGACTGTGTGTGTGTCTGACTGTGTGTGTGTCTGTCTGTCTGTCTGTGTCTGTCTGTCTGTCTGTGTCTGTCTGTCTGTCTGTGTGTGTGTCTGTCTGTCTGTCTGTGTGTGTGTCTGTCTGTCTGTCTGTGTGTGTGTCTGTCTGTCTGTCTGTGTGTGTGTCTGTCTGTGTGTGTGTCTGTCTGTGTGTGTGTCTGTCTGACTGTGTGTCTGACTGTGTGTGTGTGTCTGTCTGACTGTGTGTGTGTCTGTCTGACTGTGTGTGTGTCTGTCTGACTGTGTGTGTGTCTGTCTGACTGTGTGTGTGTCTGTCTGACTGTGTGTGTGTCTGTCTGACTGTGTGTGTGTCTGTCTGACTGTGTGTGTGTCTGTCTGACTGTGTGTGTGTCTGTCTGACTGTGTGTGTGTCTGTCTGACTGTGTGTGTGTCTGTCTGACTGTGTGTGTGTCTGTCTGACTGTGTGTGTGTCTGTCTGACTGTGTGTGTGTCTGTCTGACTGTGTGTGTGTCTGTCTGACTGTGTGTGTGTCTGTCTGACTGTGTGTGTGTCTGTCTGACTGTGTGTGTGTCTGTCTGACTGTGTGTGTGTCTGTCTGACTGTGTGTGTGTCTGTCTGACTGTGTGTGTGTCTGTCTGACTGTGTGTGTGTCTGTCTGACTGTGTGTGTGTCTGTCTGACTGTGTGTGTGTCTGTCTGACTGTGTGTGTGTCTGTCTGACTGTGTGTGTGTCTGTCTGACTGTGTGTGTGTCTGTCTGACTGTGTGTGTGTCTGTCTGACTGTGTGTGTGTCTGTCTGACTGTGTGTCTGTCTGACTGTGTGTCTGTCTGACTGTGTGTCTGTCTGACTGTGTGTCTGTCTGACTGTGTGTCTGTCTGTCTGTCTGTCTGTCTGTCTGACTGTGTGTGTCTGTCTGTCTGTCTGTCTGTCTGTCTGACTGTGTGTGTCTGACTGTGTGTGTCTGACTGTGTGTGTCTGACTGTGTGTGTCTGACTGTGTGTGTCTGACTGTGTGTGTCTGACTGTGTGTGTCTGACTGTGTGTGTCTGACTGTGTGTGTCTGACTGTGTGTGTCTGACTGTGTGTGTCTGACTGTGTGTGTCTGACTGTGTGTGTCTGACTGTGTGTGTCTGACTGTGTGTGTCTGACTGTGTGTGTCTGACTGTGTGTGTCTGACTGTGTGTGTCTGACTGTGTGTGTCTGACTGTGTGTGTCTGACTGTGTGTCTGTCTGACTGTGTGTCTGTCTGTCTGTGTGTCTGTCTGACTGTGTGTCTGTCTGTCTGTGTGTCTGTCTGACTGTGTCTGTCTGTCTGTCTGTGTGTCTGTGTGTGTCTGTCTGTGTGTGTCTGTCTGTGTGTGTGTGTGTGTGTGTCTGTCTGTCTGTCTGTCTGTAAGAGCCCCTGAGGTTTTCTTTATTTCCAAAAGCATTTTCTGAACGTCAGTTTCTCAGACTTACTACCAGAGTACTGTGTGTGGCTCGGTTCGCACATAAATCTGTACATTTCCGGTCTAGTCAGTTTTGCATCAGTTTGTAAGTTTGACCTGACAGTATTGAAATTTTTGTAGAAAATTGATACAAAACGGACAGGACTGTACTGGAAATGTATAGATTTATGTGACCCAAGCCATAGAAAACTCATACTAAACTGATGCCAACTGACAGGACTGGACACCTTTTGTGTGAAGCCAGCCTCAGGCCTGGAACCCACTACAAATCGCTAGCGTTTTTAATTGGCGTTTTGTAAGCGATTTCATGAGCATTTTCTGGTGCTTTTGGGAGTGATTTTAAAAAGTTTAAAGAGAACCCAAGGTGGGTTTTACAAATCCTAATTGCACAGAGGTTGGGTCTGCATAATGCCCATCCTCTGTTGCTATATTATCTCCCCCCCAGGCCCCCCCCCTGCGTTCTGCTATGCCCCCCAAAAGTAAACCGCCTTGCTAGTGACACACAGCGTGTCACCAGCAGGCTGTTAACATGTACACTGTCACTCTCCGCCACTCCCCCGCCTTCTCTGTCGCCGCTCCCTGCCTGCGTCCCTTCCCTCCCCGCTGATTGGAGGGAAGGGACGCAAGTGGGGAGCGGCAATATAGAGGGGCGGGGGAGCAGCGAGAGTGACAGTCTACATGTAAACAGCCTGCTGGCGACACGCTGTGTGTCACTAGCATGGTGGTTTACGTGTGGGGTGCATAGCAGAGCGCAGGGGGGGGCCTGGGGGGAGATAATATAGCAACAGAGGATGGGCATTATGCAGACCCAACCTCTGTGCAATTAGGATTTGTAAAACCCCCTTTTCTTAAAGGTTTTTGCCAGCAATTGTGTAGCGATATTTTAATTCTGTTTGGTCCTTTCAATGTATCATCATTTTATTTACGGTTTGCAATCCCACTCAAATCGCTATGTTTAGAGAATCATGAGCGATTTGCTGGCGCTTCAATACTTTACATTGAAGCGCAAGCGCTCCCAAAATGCTGCATGTCTTGCGATTGCGATTTTGCTAATCGCTATAGTGGAGTTTATCTACATTGGCAGAGCATTTAGAGAAAGAGCTAGCGATTTAAAGCGCTCCCTAAACGCTCAAAAGAATTGCTCCAGTGGGTTCCAGCCCTGAGGGAGTAGGGAGGCTGGCCAGGGTCTTAGTATAGATCCTTTCCAGGGAGCGCTTTTGTAAAGAATAAGGGCCCTTAGTACAATGAAAACTATGCTTCGCTGCCCCTGTAAATACAAGAGACACCCGGTTACCGCATGGCATCCTGGGTATTACTGTGTTGGTACCTGCCACACAGCTTGCAATGTGAAAGCCCCATAGGAGTATCACTGCATCACGAAGTGATGAGATATTGTGCATTGTGACGCAACACCACTACCACAGTGTGAAAGGGCACTGAAGGATATTTTACATTTTTCGTGATAGTGGTCTTTGCTTTAATGCGGGTTCACAACTTTGTTTTTGATTGGTTGGCTAGGAAGGGATCTGCAGATAAAATCTGCGATCATCATATTCAAAGCCGGCTTGAACCCAGAAATCCTCTCTAAAAGCGACACAACAGCATAACTTTTAAACAAAGAACATTTTTTGTTACAGCTGATACAAATCTTTTAAACTTTTAAGCAATACCTGTTCCCTGGCATCCCTGCTGATCTATTTGGCTGCAGTAGGGTCTGAATAACACCAGAAACAAGTATACAGCTAACCTTGTCAGATCTGACAATGTAACACGTCTGATCTGCTGCAGGCTTGTTCAGGGTCTATGGCTAAAAGTATTAGAGGCAGAGGATCAGCAGGATAGCCAGGCAACTGGTATTGCTTACAAGGAAATAAGTATGAGAACCTCCATATCTCTCTTGCTATAGTTGCACTTTAATCTTCAAAGATTAAAGAGACTCTGTAACAAAAAAAAAGTAAAAAAGTTCCCCTGGGGGGTACTTACCTCCGGGAGGGGGAAGCCTCAGGGTCCCAATGAGGCTTCCCCCATCCCTGTAGCTGCAGGCAATCCAGCACTGGCTCCCCTGAAGCGTCCCGCAATCCTTCCCCCGACAAGCCTGATAAGCGCTGATTTATTTACCTTCCCAGCTCCAGCAGGGGGCGCTGGAAAATAGCCGATCTCCATCGGGTCCGCTCTACTGCGAAAGTGCAGGAGATTTGCGCCTGCGCAGTAGAGCGGCCCGACGGAGATCGGCTATTTCCGCCTATCTCTGAGCTGAGAGCCGATACTGCGCTGGAGCTGGGGAGGTAAATATTTACATCACCGCCGTTCCGGGAGGATTTTTGCCGCCAACGCCGTGGGACCGAGGAGGATGGGGGAATCCTCAACAGGATCCAGAGGCTTCCCCCACCCGAGGTGAGTACCCCCCAGGGGAGGTTTTCTTCAAGGGCCCATTCACACTAGAAGCGCTTTTCTGAGCGTTTTGCGATTAATTAGCGTTTTGTAAAATCACTCCCATTCACTTTCGTAAAAATTGCGGAAAAATCGCTGCAATTTTAGCATATGAAATTGCTGCTATTTTCTGCAATTTTTAGGGCCCTTTTCCACTAGCAATCGCAAACGCCAGCGATTGCGATTTTTCATTAATTTTGTTATGTGATTTTTTTTTTTATTTTTTATTTTTTTTTTTTTTTCCATTTGCATTGCATTATCCCTCTTAAAATCGCTCCAGAAAGTGTTTGCAATTTACAAATCGAATCACTATAGTGGAAAATAGTAATCTCCCAGCGAAGCAGGCACACCTTCCATTCCTTGGGGTGCTTGGTGAGGCGGTATAGGCAATACCAAACTCGTAAGTCAATCTCAAAGATCTCACCAGCACACCGCAGTTTAAAGCACGTGGTTACGTAACCATATGCCTTGAGAAAGGGGGACCCTGCGTGGCTCCCGAAACAATTGTTGGAACTTTTGTGGATACTGGCACAATAAAGGGTGTGCTTTAAACTGCGGTGTGCTGGTGAGATCTTTGAGATTGACTATAGTGGAAAATACTTCTCATGATTTCTATGATAAAGTAGCAACCCTAGCGATTTAAAAATCACTAGCGATTTGCGATTCAGCTGTGTAGTAGAAAAAGGCCCTTACCGCGATGTGAATGGGAGCGATTTTAAAAACCGCTACTCGATAGCAAAACACTCAGAAGCGCTTCTAATGTGAATGGGCCCTCACTGTGGAGTGCCTACTGTTGACCTTTATGTATGAGTGATCATGGTGGAGCCATCTGCCTACAATGATCACACTGTCCTAATGAGATTGGCAATAACTGTGAAAGTGTGAGTGCAATCTTTACATTTTGACTGTATCCCCACCCTAAGGTGACACACTTTTTTTTTTTTTCGGTCTTTGCTGCTGGTGGCAGGAAAGTGACGCGTTCTGATTTAGTTGTACAGTACGTGCTTTTGGTTGTGTAACCATGAATTTCAGGGGAATTCCACTACTGTAATACATTCAATCATAGCTCTATGTTGCAAGCCAGAACAGAATACAGTGTTTCAGGCTGTTACTTTGTATCTATTTGTTGTATCTATGTAGCCCTTAATATTTTGCAGTACTTTAATAAGTATTTGCTCTTGTCACTGTGTCTCCTAAAGGCTCATGTACACAACCGACATCACGACAAACCGCTTATGAGACTTTTCCACGCACCAACCAACTCATTTACAATGGACTGCACAACATACACATTTATAATAAAAGTCGTTCAAACCAGGGCTGTAGAGTCGGTACAAGAATTATCCGACTCCTCAGTTGATGAAACCTCCGACTCCAGGTACCCAAAAATCACTCCGACTCCACAGCCCTGATTCAAACTATGTTGTACACTTGTGGCCAAGTGCACGATATCCACCACACAGATCAAATATAAAGATTTTTCCAACATGTCCGATCAGATTTTTATAATTAAAAAATAAAAAATAATGGGATAATCGTCTTTTAACCACTTAAAGGTAACCTTAAAGAGAATCTGTACTCTAATATTCTTACAATAAAAAGCATACCATTCTATTCATTATTTTCTCCTGTGCCCCTCTGTGCTGTTTCTGCCACTCTCTGCTGCAATCCTGGCTTGTAATTAACAGTTTTAGGCAGTGTTTACAAACAAACTAACCAGCTTCTAATAGGCTCAGCTAAGCATAGTGTATGAGTCATTCAGAGTATGCAGGGGGCCTGCAGAGGGTGTGTATCGCTTCTACCAATCACAAGCAGCCCTGCACATTCCACACAATCAAGCTTTAGCCCGACAAACAGGACAGAGGAAAGATACATTGATTTATTACAGAGACAGTGCAGTTAGGAAAGACTGCAGTAAGCCAGAGCAGATTAGAACAGGCATAGGAACTTATAGGATAGAAGAACTAAGGCTGAAAAAATTGTTACAGAGTCTCTTTAAGTCTGCCCAAAAAAATGACATTTACTCACCTGGGGCTTCCCTCAGAACCCTGCAGCCGATCGGTGCCCTCACCGTGTCTCGGATATCCTCCCGTCCTCGCCGGCGACCACTTCCGGTTTCGCCGTCAGGACCCGACAGGCATGGGAACGCGAGTGATTCTTTGCGTTCCCAGCCACAATATCGCCCCCTATGCTGCTATTGGGGTCACAGGGTTGAGTTTGGTTTTTTTTTTTTTTTTTTTTTTTTTTTTTTTTTTGCATCTGAGCAACTTTAACCTCCCATTTATTTGCCAATAAATTTATCACTACTCCTCACAATGAATTGATCTATATCTTGTTTGTTCTGCCACTAATTAGACTTTCTTTGGGTGATACATTTTGCTGAGAATTAATTTATTCTAAATCCATTTTAACAGGAATATTAAGAAATGGAAAAACATTATTTCTCAGCTTTTGGCTATTATAGTTTGAAATTAATACATGCTACAGTGTTCTCCCCAGGCTCTTTTAGGCGGGTGCTCCACCCGGCTAGTTTTGGTGAGCACCCAGCTGTCATTGGCTCACCTCCTCCTATGCTGTAAGAAGAGTTGCTCACATAAGCACCGGCCCAGCATTCTCTCATCTCGCCCCACCTGGCTACTTTTTCAAGCCACCCGGCTACTATTTTGTGCCACCCGGCTGGAAAAAAATTCTGGGTAGAACACTGCGCTACCATAATTAAAACCCATGTACTTTATTTGCCCATTTGTCCCGCTTATTACACCATTTAAATTATGTCCCTATCACAATGTATGAATAAACATACATATATCCAGGCACATCGCCTCTAGTTAGGACATTAAATAAATTATTAGGGAAAGGGAGGTGCTGAAGGGGGTGTGGCTAGAAACAGAAAAAATCAATTAACCCTTCGCACACTCACATGCAAATGTTCAAACAAATGCATTCACAGATTTACTCATCCAGGCACAACTGTTATCCCTACAGCTAAATTAAAAGCCAGGGTTTTAGTTCACAGAAGAATGCATTCTTATGCTTAGTCACCTATACTGCGCAGAAGTACCCAGGTAAACATAGGTGTCCTAACTCTGGCCATGTAACATGCATAGTGCAGACATGCAAACACAATCTTTGCATCAAACCTATCAATGGATGAGGAGCACACATCCTAACTTCCTCTCCTGGGAAAGACAGTGCATCTTACCAATCGCACAAGGGAGCTAACATTGTGTCCATGTGCACCATGCGCATACACCAGCATAAGCTGTCTGCATGCTGACAAACATACAGGGGAAGGGGGAGTGCACCGAATTGGACCCTAGCCACAGGGGTCAATGATAAGAATAAACATACATATATCCAGGCACATCGCCTCTAGTTAGGACATTAAATAAATTATTAGGGAAAGGGAGGTGCTGAAGGGGGTGTGGCTAGAAACAGAAAAAATCAATTAACCCTTCGCACACTCACATGCAAATGTTCAAACAAATGCATTCACAGATTTACTCATCCAGGCACAACTGTTATCCCTACAGCTAAATTAAAAGCCAGGGTTTTAGTTCACAGAAGAATGCATTCTTATGCTTAGTCACCTATACTGCGCAGAAGTACCCAGGTAAACATAGAGTATGGTGCCGATATTTTATTTGGAAATAAAGGTGCATTTTTTCAATTTGCCTCCATCACTATTTAAAAGTCCAAACATTTAACAAATTATATTGATATACTCCTTTTGACATGCATATTTAAAAATTTCAGACCCTTACGTAACTATTTGGTTTTTGTTTTTTTAATTTTTTTTTTATTGTAATTTTGAATTAATTTTATTTGGGTATTTTTTAATGTGGGAGGTAAACAGCTAATTTTAAATGTTAAAAAATGTATTTATTTAATAGAAAGTGGTTGTGGGTGTAGTTTTACTATTTGGACACAGTAAAAAAGTCCTCGGCGCGATCGATCTCGCTCCCAGGAAGAAGAATGAAGACCAGGAACTTTTTGAACTCAGAAAAGCCGCAGCGTCTGAAGTGATGCTGTCGGCTCTTCTCCGGGGGGCTTCGATCAGTGAAAGTGATCTATAATCCCTTTCATTGATTGCTGGGCTAATGGCCGGCGGCGGGAGTGCGCACGGGAGCCCCCGCGGGAGTGCGCATGGCCCACGGGAGCGCGCGTGGCCCGCGGGGGTGCGCGCAGTCTAACTGGACGGGAATTTTCGTCGAGTTAGGCTTAAGTGGTTAAACTTTCTTTCGATCGTTTTGGTCGAATAATTGGGAAAATCAAACGTTTTTATTGTACCGTGTATGGGCACCATAACAGTGGTTCAGAGAACAGGGGAGACTGCAATGTGGAGATCTGAGAAAGCAGTTGGATATTGACTAACAATCTCTTAACGGTCAAGGCGTACATTTTCAAGTGAGATTTTTTTTATTTATTTTTTTTCTTCAGCAATTTGGTGTACCAATGTTTAAAGCAGGGCTGTGGAGTCGTGGAGTCGGAGTCGTGGAGTCGGGCAATTTTGGGTGCCTGGAGTCGGAGTCGGGAAAAAATGCACCGACTCCGACTCCTAATGAATTTGTAACTGTAATTAAAATAGAAAATATGATAAAATGTTCTATTTCTCAGATAATAGTCATTAAAAATAATGTGTATATATACAGTAATAGCTGTGCTTAGTCCACAAAAATGAAATAAACCAATCAAAATTAGTTACTTGTGCTGCTTCAAAAAAAGCAGTCCCCGTATTTTTAAGGTCAGATATACATATCTGATTGTGACTGTATATATGATGTGTACACAGGAATCTCTTATATATACTAAATAACATCTATGCTGTAAGAATAAAGCCTGATGTGTAGCTGTGTCACTAATAGAGATGGTCAACGAGATGGAAATAATTCTGCATTGATGCTGATTTATGCAAATGTATGCACTCCATTTGCTGATGAAATCAAATAATTTGATATGTTGTTAAAATGTTGGTTTGGTGACTACAAATTAAAGGGTAACTGAGACGGATGAAAAGTAAAGTTTTATACATACCTGGGGCTTCCTCCAGCCCCCTTCAGGCTAATCAGTCCCTCACTGTCCTCCACCACCCGGATCTTCTGCTATGAGTCCTGGTAATTCAGCCAGTCAGCGCTGTCCGGCCGCATGCCGCTCCCACAGCCAGGAACATTCTGCACCTGCGCAATAGTGCTGCAGAGGTGTAGTATGCTCCTGGCGGTGGAGTGTGTGCATGCGCACTACGCCTGACTGGCTCAAGTACCTGGACTCATAGCAGAAGATCCAGGTGGTGGAGGAGGACAACGAGGGACTGATTATCCTGAAGGTGGCTGGAGGAAGCCCCAGGTATGTATAAAACTTTAATTTCATCTGTCTCAGGTTTACTTTGTTACACAGTAGTACTATACTCTACATATGCACTCCCCACAGAGCTGCAGGGAATCCACTGAGAATGCTGTGCACATTGAACACAGAGGTGTTGTCTGTTTACAATCTCCTCATTCCCCTGCAGAGTACCTGCACATCATGCTTACATGTACCCACACTTACATTGCCTAGGGCCTGATAGATGTTCTTTGTTCCGGTTTGTACCTTTTACAAGTACTCTTACCAAGGACTAGTTTTAGTCTAAAGGGAATAAATATAGTAGTCTACAAATCCTTCTCACTTCAGTTGTCTTGTAAAATTCCTAAGCGTTGGCAGTTAAGAGACGAATTTCATGTTGCATACTTTTAATCAACAAAATTGTAATATGCAAATTAGAGGAGTCGGAGTCGGTGGATTTTTGGACCGACTCCACAGCCCTGGTTTAAAGTGGATCTGAGATGAACTTTTACTCCTTGCATAATTGTGTTCCTTTCATATAGTTTATAGGGCATTCCTCAAGCCAAATACTTTTAATACTCCAATTCACTATAAACTAAACAAGCCTCGCCCACAGCTTCTCCAGAGTGCCTTGGCATTTTCAGACAGTAGCAAAGGCTTATGGGAACTCAGTCTGGGCAGGAGGAGGTTACTAGCCAGAGATTTCAGAGGCAGAGGCCCTCACTGTATCACAGGAATAAATAATCATAAACTGTTGAAGCTGTTTGCAGCTAGATTTTCTGTGTAAACTATCTAAACTTTAGAGAAGATATATAGACAAGTTACTGTGTTAGTTATTTTTTCATCTCGGATCCGCTTTAATGAAAATTTGTTAAACGATGTTTCACAGTGCAGGCCACCCGCATCGATTTTGTTTTTAAATGACCGCCATATTGGATCATATCGTGGAGGCTCATTCCAATCCCAATTGACTGTCGCAGTACTTTGCCTCAACCGTTTACACAACCTTTCTTTTCTAACGCAAACAATTCTTGCAGATTCGGCCAGATGGATCGCGGAACGATCGCTTCGGAGATCCTCTATTTGTCTGGCTTTGGGTACATAGCTTTAGTAGGATGACAGGCCAAAGGTCAATGCAGGCAGAGTTCAATTCTAGGAGGTGAACCACGCCGAAGGTCAGGGCACGGGGAGATCATGCTTTAAAGGACAGCTGTACTGAGAAGAATATGGAGGCTGCCATATTTATTTCCTTTTAAACAATACCAGTTGCTTGGCAGCCCTGCTGATCTATTTGGCTGCAGTAGTGTCTGAATAACATCAGAAACGAACATGCAGCTAATCTTGTCAGATCTGACTGTGTCAGAAACACCTGATCTGCTGCATGCTTGTTCAGGGTCTATGACTAAAACTATTAGAAGCAGAGGATCAGCAGGACAGTCAGGCAACTGGTATTGCTTTAACCTCCTTGGCGGTAATCCCAAAGTAGTGTTGGGGCGGAAAACCGCAGCTAAGAGCAGTAATCCCGACCTCTGCTCGGGGTAGCCGCCAGAGGCTGTGTGCAGAGTATAGCGTGCAGTGGGCATTTTTACCTGCCTCCCGGGAGTTCCCATCGTCGGCCGCCATTCTTCTTGCTGTCCGGGGCTCTGCTTCCTCCTGGTGAGATCGCACAAATGGCAGAACGCCATACGTCGTTGCATGGCGAAAAATAAACAAGGGAGTGAACTGCTTGCGCCGTAACAGACGGAGCCATGGAATGAGCAGCGGTGAGTGTAACAGTGTTAATGTCCAACCCGTGAGCGATCCGCCGCACATATCTACTCAACCCCAGCGACGCCGATTCCACCGATGATACCATTGTTCATGCCGTTCCCTTTGCCCGCCGTGTGACATCATACATGCACCGCTCATCGTCCCTCTGTTATCCCCCCCCACATAGTAACACAGCGTGTCATTAGCTACATGGCTGACATGCTTGTGTACAGCAGGGCTTAGTGATTTCGCTCAAGGAGATGAGGTGCTGATGCCTGACAGAAGACATCCGTTTTCAGTGTGTATGAGCCCTTAAAGTGAGAAGGATACGGAGGCTGCCGTATTTATTTTTAAACAATACCAGTTGCCTGGCAGTGCTGCTGATCCTTAATGCATCAGTAGTGTCTGAATCACACACCTGAAACAAACATGCAACCTGAAGGGAACCCAAGGTGAGAGGGATATGGAGGCTGCCATATTTATTTCATTGTAAACAATGCCAGTTGCCTGGCAGCCCTGTTGATCTTCTGGCGTAAGTAATGTCTGTCAAACCCCTGGAACAAGCATAAGGCTAATCCAGTAAAAAGAGTCAGCTGAGTATCTGAATGCTTGTTCAGGGTATATGGCTAAAAGTATTAGACACATAACAGGGTTCTCCCCAGAATTTTTTTTTCCAGCCGGGTGGCATGAAAAAATAGCCGGGTGGGGCGAGATGAGAGAATGGAGGGCCGGCGCTTCTCTACTTACAGCATAGGAGGAGGTGAGCCGATGACAGCCGGGTGCACACCAAAACTAGCCGGGTGGAGCACCCAGCTAAAAAAGCCTGGGGCGAACACTGCATAATCAGGAGGACTGCCAGGCAACTGGTATTGTTTAAAAGTAAATTAATATGGCAGCCTCCATATCTTTTACCTCGGGTTCCCTTTTAAAGAGAAACCGTAACCAAGAATTGAACTTTGTCCCAATCAGTCGCTGATGCCCCCTTTTTACATGAGAAATCTATTCCTTTTCACAAATGGACCATCAGGGTTCTCTGTATGGCTGATATTGTTGTGAAACCCCTCCCACAGTGTGATGTCAGGACCATGACAGCTGTTTCCAACTGCCAAAAAAGCAAGCAGCATCTCCTTCCATTGACGTCACCTGCCAGCAGTAAAAAAGTCACCATGTGATGTCAGAATGTAAATCAGGGAGAGGAAAGGTTTTGCAATGGGCAAACGCTAACTAAATTATTTCTATGTAATTATCGTACAAATGAAGCACTTTTTTTATTACATTATTTCCACTGGAGTTCCTCTGTAAGTCAAACATCTGATCTGCATGCTTGTTCAGGGTCTATGGGCTAAAAGTATTAGATGCAGAGACAGACAGGCAATCTGCATTGTTAAAAAGGAGATCACTATGGCAGCCCCTTCATGTTCCCCTCAGTTCAGGTGTACTTTAAGCAGCGCTATATAAAGCATGACTGTACAGATATTTTAGAAGAGTCCGGTGCATGCTGATGAAGGAAGGGGAAAGTAGTGAGGTGTAGAGGGTTCAGTGGATAGTGTGTATCCTATCGTGTAGGTTAGGTTGTCTTGACAAACCAGTGCAATACCAGACAGTGTTTTGCTTGGCATTCCCACACAGCATGCTCTGATGACAGCACTGGTGGTGACTTTGCAGGCAATGTCCCTGGCAGCAGCTCTTGTGTACAGCTGAATGGCTGCCCAGGGCTTGACCTTGTTTTTCTGGAAGTATTTAAAGAGAAACTCCGACCAAGAATTGAACTTTATCCCAATCAGTAGCTGATACCCACTTTTACATGAGAAAAATAATGATTTTCACAAACAGACCATCAGGGGGCGCTGTATGACTGATTTTGTGCTGAAACCCCTCCCACAAGAGGCTCTGGTACCGTACGGTACTCTGGGCAAACTGTCACAATGTAACAATGTTCAGACAGGAAATAGCTGTCTGTTAAAGCCAGACCAGCTAGAAACAGCTCCATAATCTGCCCACAGTAACAATGTCACCATGTAATACAAGTCAGAATGTGAATCTGGGAGAGGAAAGATTTTACAATGAGCAAACACTGACTAAATCATGTATACATAATTATGGTAAAAATGAAGCACTTTTTTTATTACATTATTTTCACTGGAGTTCCTCTTTAATATGAATGGACAATTTCCATGTAAATCTATCTCCCTCCCCTCTGCTTAAAGTAAATACGACAGTTGAGATCAAGACAGATAAATACTGCTTTGTGTTGGGCAAAATAGTCGTTTTCTAACCAGCCACAGCTTTGATGGGTAACACCCATTTATGCAAATTTTTTGTTTTGTTTGTTTTTTTAGTGGAAGATGTTATATTAAAAGATGACAGCTCAACTCTAGTTCCTGATTCTGTTCACTTCCGTTCTTTTTACTGTCGCCAAGACTGCTGTAGCTCTGTCCTAAAATATGAGGGTCATTTAAAGTGGATCCGACATAAACTTTTAATCATTGCATAATTGTGCTCCTTTCATATAGTTTATAGGGCATTCCTCAAGCCAAATACTATTTTTGTTTTAATACTCTAATTCCCTATAAGCTAAACAAGCCTCGCCCACAGCTTTTCACAGTGCCTTGGCATTTTCAGACAGTAGCAAGGGCTTATGGGAGCTCGTCTGGGCAGGAGGAGGGGGAGTTGTTACTAGCCAGAGGTTTCAGAGGCAGAGGGAAGGCGGAGAGGGGACTGAATTTACACACAGGCAAGGTGACAGCATCTCTAGCTCTCAGACCTGTGACAATGTGACAAACAGAACATGGCTGCCCTCATTGTATCAAAGGCATAAATAATCATAAACTGTTGAAGCTGTTTGCAGATAGATATGCTGTGTAAACTATCTAAACTTTAGATAACATATATAGACAAGTTACTTGTTATAGTTAGTATACGGTGGGCCATATACTATTACGAGTTCTTAAATTAGGTGATGGGTGCATTGCCTAATCCTATTACTGGCATCACTCCCCTGAATGGTAAAGAACTCACTTAGGTGATATAATCGCCCAGTGAGGTCTTTACAGGCTAACCAGTAGTTATTTTCATGCTTCCCATCAGACATGAGCGTTAGCTTAAAGGGAAGGTCCAAGCAAAAAAAAAAAGATTCACTTACCTGGGGCTTCTACCAGCCCCATGCAGCCATTCTGTGCCCTCGTAGTCACTCACTGCTGCTCCAGTCCTCCGCTGGCAGCTTTCTGACCTCGGAGGTCAGGGCCAAATTGCGTACATTTTTACACATTCCCGCTAGTGCAGGAACATTAACACATACATTTTTACGCGTTAGTGGTGAAACGCGTAGATTTTTGTTCCTGCACTAGCTGGAATGCGTAAAAATGTATGCAATGTGGCCCTGACCTCTGAGGTCAGAAAGCTCCCAGCGGGGGACTGGAGCAGCAGTGAGTGACTACAAGGGCACAGGATGGCTACATGGGGCTGGTAGAAGCCCCAGGTAAGTGAATCTCTTTTTTTTTTTTTTGCTTGAACCTTCCCTTTAAGCCCAATCTACACGATACGATTCTTCATACGATTCGATTACGATTCTATTTACGATTCGATTAAATCCAACATGTCCGATTGTGATTCGATTCAATTCGATTTGCTATTGCAAAACAATGGCAAATCGAAATGAATCGAATCCCAATCGGACATGTTGGATTTAATCGGATCGTAAATAGAATCGTAATCGAATCGTATAAAGAATAGTATCGTGTAGATGGGGCTTTAGACCTGCAAAAATCTGGTCTAAACCAGCTAACGCACGTCGTCACTGCTGCATCTGGCGGTCTCCTTTTAATATGGAGACCCCAGAGCCCCCCGCAGCTGCGCCGTCACCCCAGGCAATTCACCTCCCGCCGCTGGACATCCTCTGCCTCTCGCCGTAAGTTTCTCATCGGTCTAATTACAGTGTATTTGTCACTAATTAGTCTCTTGCAGTCTATCCCTGGCAAAGCACATTTGAAGCTCCCACCAGGGCTCCCCACTGATACACTGTCTGGACCATTTTCATTGGCTCAGACAGTGGACCAATGGAGGCTGCCATATTTATTTCTTAAAGGGGAACTGAAGTAAGATGTATACGGAGGCTGCCATATTTATTTCCTTTTAATCAATACCAGTTGACTGGCAGCCCTGCTGGTCTATTTCTCTGCAGTAGTATCTGAATAACACCAGAAACAAGCATGCAGCTAGTCTTGTCAGATCTGACTTTAAAGTTTGAAACACCTGATCTGCTGCATGCTTGTTCAGGGGCTATGGCTAATAGAATTAGAGGCAGAGGATCAGCAGGGCTGCCAGGCAACTGGTATTGATTAAAAGGAAATAAATATGGCAGCCTCCGTATACCTCTTACTTCAGTTCCCCTTTAAGCAGAACCAGTTGCCTGGATGTCCTGCTGATCCTCTGCCTCTAATACTTTCAGCCATGGACCCTAAACAAGCATGCAGCAGATCAGGTGTTTCTGACATTGTCAAATCTGACAAGATTAGCTGCATGCTTGTTTCTGGTGTGATTCAGACTTCTGCAGCCAAATAGATCAGCATGGCAGCCAGGCAACTGGTATTGTTTTAAAAGGGAATAAATATGGCAGCTTCCATATGCCTCTCATCGCGGGTTCACTTTAAGTGTGAAACTGGCCTTAAAGTTGACCTGAACGCTTGCACAGGACAGAAGGAAAACGTAGAGAAATGCACCCTGTATGCATTTAGAGTTTAGCCTGTCTAATTCCCCCTCATTTGTGTCTAATCACAAGTTGTAATATGATCCCTCCCTTGTGCCACATGACTGTCTATGGCAGATAAGCCCATTTGGAAGCACAGGCTGTACACAATATGTCTGCTTACATGAATCAGGAAGTAGAAACAGTGCAGATTTATGTTAGGATTTGTATCAGCTGTAACAAATACATGTTTTTTTTTGTTTAAATGTTATTATGCTGTTTATCTTTTAGAGCAGAGATGAGTTCTGAGTTCAGGTCCACTTAAGGGCTGGTTCAGATGGACGCTTGCGGAGCGTTTACCGCCAGCGTTCGGGGCTTGGCGTTAAACACTCCCATTCAAGTGAATGGGAGCGTTTGTACCAAGCTTTCATGCGCGTTTGCACGAACGCGACATTCGGGTCCTGATTTTCCCTGGTGTTTAAGGAGCCCCTGAAAGCTACATGTAGCTTCCAGGGGCGGTTAACCGCGACGGGTAATTTCCCCCTAGGGGAAGAAAAGCGCGAACGCTGCTGAAAGCCTGAACGCATTGCCGCCGCGACGCCAACGAACGCGACGCCTCCAAACATCCGTCTGAACTAGCCCTTAGTTGAAAACTGCTGTTACTTTGTGGTTGACTCCTGTACAATCGTATGTAAGAACCTTATTAAAGAAAACCCAAGGTGATCCTGAAGCAAAAAAAACAAAACAAAAAACAAACTCACCTAAGTGGGATCCTCCAAAGGCTTCTCTTGCCCTTCTGCAGACCACCACTGCCTGGGAGTCGCGGGAATGTTCTCATCTTTGTGAAAATGGGAAACTTTTTGTAAAAATTACGACTAAAAGAAATTTTGCTATATTCACCTATCACTATTGAGGTGACTATGAAGGGGGTTTTCAAGGTGGAGGGTAGGCACTGTGGGCGGGATCCTTTGATGCCAACATCTCACTCCTGAGTCACAAGAACCTTCTCCCCCCCCCCCCCCCCCCCCCCTGGATTTCCTGGTGAAAGCTCTGTGGATTTCCGTGCCTTGCTTTACCACCATCCAAACAAACGCATAACATTTTGCTGTGGTTGTGCTTTCATATCGACAAGCTGCAGTCTGTTGGTTTCACTGTCAGTTTTACGCCCACCTGCCCCACAGACTCGATTCGTTTTACAACTTGTCTCTGCCACTTCCTTGCCTGACTCCTAGATGGCTTTGTGCTGCATACACAGGCCCTGTGAGGGGGGAATGTGCTCAGTTTACTGCTGTGACTTAACTGTTACTCATGCAGCCGCTGGTGGAGAGTCTGTACATTTACGGTGTAGTGAGACAGATGTCTGTGGTAATGAACCTGCATGTGGCATCAAGTCAGCCTACTGGGTTTTTATGGTGAACTGACGGTAATCAGTGACACAGCCATGCATTTATCCCCCCCCCCCCCCCTTACTATAACTTTGTTTTAATTGATTCTTCCAGTATCCAGTGAATATCACTGAACTGAGAACGTCCTCTGTGCTCTATAAGATAAGCAACAGTATAACAACCTTTGCAGAAAAACCTTTTTGTTACAGCTGATACAAATTCTGCAATAAATCTGCAATGTGTCAACTTCCTGCTTTCTGCAGTGTCTACTTTCTGCTCTCATGGAAGCAGACATACGGTAAACATCCTGTGTTTACAAATTAGCTGCTCTGTTGAGGCAGCCAGCTGACACAGCTGAGATCAAATTACAGTTGTGATTAGTCAGATGAGGAGGGATTAGACAGGATAAATTCTCTTATGTATACAAGGTGCATTTCTCTGTTTTCCTTCTGTCCTGTGCAAGATTTCAGGTCCACTCTTAAGGCTCATACACACATCAGACTATAGTCTTTGGAAAAGGAAAGATCACAGACCAATCTTACCCCCTTCCATGTAGTATGAGAGCCATACTCTACACAGTCTTTTCTATGGAGCTGAACTCCCCATCAGACAGAAATCTTTGCAAGATGCTACACACAAAGATGCTGTACACATTCAACAGATCAGTATCTGCAAAAGATCTGTTGCTGCAAATTGCATTCATGATATCTGCAGATCAGACAATCATCTGCAGATCTGAAGATCCATCCTGGTGGATCTGATCTACAGATGAATGTCTGTTAAACAAGGTGTGTATGATGATCTGCAGATATCATAGACTATGAATGCATTTTGCAGGAACGGATCTTTTGCAGATACTGATCTTTTGTGTCTGTACAGCATCTGTGTGTTCAGCATCTTGCAAAGATTTTTATCCGATGGGGAGTTCAGCTCCATAGAATAGACTGTGTAGAGTATGGCTCTCATACTACATGGAAGGGGGTAAAATTGGTCTGTTCTTTCATTTTCCAAAGACTATGGTCTGATGTGTGTATGCACCTTTACTCCCGTGCAGTAGCATGGAACCGCTTGTGCATGAGCAGCTCCAGCTTGCTGCACAGATGCAAAATACTCACGCAGACGCAGTACAAATGCGCTTGTGCATGAAGTGGAGCAAAGTCGCAATCACAAATCCAACAAGCTCTTGACTTCAGGGGTTAAAAGGTGGCACGTTGGCAACAGAGGCGAAATATAAAAGCGCAGCTGAGGATTTCCACCTCTATATATCACTGAAGAGGTTACTGGTGTTGGTGGACACTTTACATGCCCCTGCTGCCCAAAATGATCATGAATGATTTTCAGGTGACGAAAGTCTACTCTGTGTACATAGCTTGAAAGGATGCAGGAAATGTGTGGAGTCTGAGCCATTTTGGGTACCCGGAGTTGGAATCTGAGTCGGTGATTTCATAAACTGAGGAGTAGGAGTCGAGTAGAGTATGCCTCTTTATACCTCCTATATGTTACCACTCTTTTGTACAGTTCTGTATCATGCCTGAAGAAGAAACTTTGTTTTGAAAGCTTGCAAAGAACTCTTGTACAGTTAGGGCCTGAGCCCACTGACACCGTTGTGTCCACTTTTCAGTTAAACATCAATGTTAGAGATGCTGAAAAGCGGACAGAAACTAATACAACTGCGTAAGTGGGCTCAGGCCCTTAGTAATAGAGAAAGTCCGAAGATGTAACAAAAGTTGTTTAGGTGATGCCTTTAATAACACCAGACTACTCACAACTATCTTAATTTAAAGAGGAACTGCAGTGAAATTAACAATGGTAAAACGTGCTTAATTTTTTTCGTTAATTTATAAATGATTTAGTCAGAGATTCTATTGTAAAATCTTTCCTCGCTGATTCACATTCTGAAATGTATCACATGGCAACATTTTTACTGCTGGCAGGTGATGTCAATGGAGGGAGATACTGGTTTATTTTTTTTTGGGGGGGGGGGGGGGGGGAGTTGGAAACCACTGTTATTTCCCACAATGCAACAAGGCTCCCACAGTGTGATGTCGGTACCTAGGTGCTGACATCACACTGTGGGAGGGGTTTCATCCACCATATCAGCCATACAGACTGGCTATAAGTGTTAGAGGCACAGGATCAATAGAATGCCAAGCAGCTAATACTTTAAAGTGGATCCGAGATGAAACTATGAAAAGTAACTTGTCTATATATCTTATCTAAAGTTTAGATACTGTTTACACAGCAAATCTAGCTGCAAATACCTTCAACCGTTTCATGTTTGTTTATTCCTGTGATGCAATGAGGGCAGCCATGTTTTGTTTGTCACATTGTCACAGGCAAGCTGCAACTGCATCTCCAGCCCTCAGCTTACTCCCCTCTCCTGCTCCCTCCTCCCTGTGCCTCTGAAATCTCTGGCTAGTAACCTCCTCCTACCCAGACTGCAGAAACGAAGAGATCACCTCACCTCGGGAATAACCAACAATAAGTCGGCCAGCCGGTGCTCAGTGTCATGCAGGTCCACCACACCTGCAAACAAACAGGCAAACACGAAAGGAAGACACGGCACTCAGGAGCTGTGTGCAGCAACAAGCTGTATTGAAGCAGGCAGTACACTACATGTTTCGGGCGGAGCCCTTCATCAGGTGTAATGCCCCCCCGAAACATGTAGTGTACTGCCTGCTTCAATACAGCTTGTTGCTGCACACAGCTCCTGAGTGCCGTGTCTTCCTACCCAGACTGAGCTCCCATAAGCCCTTGCTACATGGAGTGCCAAGGCACTTTGAGCTGTGGGCGAGGCTTGTTTAGTTTATAGGGAATTAGAGTATTAAAACAAAACAAAAAACAGTATTTGGCTTGAGGAATGCCCTATAAACAATAGGAAAGGAACACAATTATGCAATGAGTAAAAGTTCATCTCGGATCCACTTTAAAAGAAAATGGATAAGGCAGCCTCCATATCCCTCACTTCCAGTGTCCTTTACACAGCCAAATAGAAAAGAAAAGGATGCAAAAGGAATGTATAAGTGGTGGCCAGCATGACTGCAAAAACGCTGGTGTTACGTAAATGTAGTATTTTGATATGAGGAAGTAAACATTGTGTCCACCACTGGGTGGTGGCTATATATGTATCTGACGTTGCAGAAAGATTTGACTTTGTTCCTCAGAACTGCCACATGCGTAAATTGACTGCTTGTGAGGCAATGTACAATATTTAGATGGTTTCATGACGAACACCATATCCAGTGGTTTTGGTCAATGATCCGTACCGTGAACGCTTTATGGTTTTGTGTGTTGCACCTCAGGGTTCCATTAGGGCCATTGATACTAGATAGATGAGATGCAGTCTTCCAGTCTTGTAAACGAAAGCATCCAACTTTAGTGTTAGAAATTTAGAATCGATTTAAGAATGACTTTTGCTGACTAGAGTTAGAGTTACTGTCGGGAATAAAATAAAAAAATCAATTTTTTTTTTATCTGGTAAATAAGTAATAAAGATGCTAACCAGGCAATCCAAAAGTTAAAATCCCTATTACTTTTCTTGTTGATAAATGTTCATTCCCCAGTTTACCTGACTCATTTGGTACACACAAAGGATGTTGCAGGGCATGCTGGGTTGTCCTTTTTTTGCTTCTCTACTTTTCCCTCAGACTTAACTAATGCAGCCTGATTGGCTGAAGCCTCTTTCAAAGTGCTTTGGAGTTGGAGTCAAAGTTGGGGCGATTTTGGGCACCCGGAGTTGGAGTCGTTTATTTCATAAACTGAGGAGTTGGGAGTCGGATGATCCACAGCCCTGTTAAGTGTTGGACTAAGGCGTCGGAGTCGAGGAGTCTGAGTCAAAGCCATTTTGGGTACCCGGAGTCTGAGTTGTAGTTGGAGTCGTGGTTTCATAAACCGAGGAAACGGAGTTGAAAGATTTTTGTACCGACTCCACAGCCCTGGTTTTCCCCTCCCTGCGCAGTACAGCCCGGCGGACGTCCGAAGACGTCAGCGCGCCCGCGTGGGACGCAGAAGAGCCCGTCCTTGGAGCGCAGAAGAGCCCGACCTGGCAGCCGGCCTGGCCAGGTCGGGTCGGCCACAGAAGACGACCGGGAGCCTCTGGAGCGGCGGCGAGGGCACCTCCTGCCTGCCACGGGCTGGAGGAAGCCTCAGGTAAGTGGATATGGATTTTTATTTTTTTCAAGGCTTCCCTGAACCTTCCCTTTAACCACTTCAGCCTTCAGTTGTTTTCACTTTATGCATCTGAGCAATGTTCACCTCCCATTCATTAGCCTATAACTTTATCACTACTTATCACAATGAACTGATCTATATCTTGTTTTTTTCGCCACCAATTAGGCTTTCTTTGGGTGGTACATTTTGCTAAGAGCCACTTTACTGTAAATGCATTTTAACAGGAAGAATAAGAAAAAAAAAACGGAAAAAATTCATTATTTCTCAGTTTTCAGCCATTAGAGTTGTAAAATAATACATGTCTCCATAATTAAAACTCACATATTGTATTTGCCCATATGTCTCGGGTATTACACCGTTAAAATTATGTCCCTATCACAATGTATGGCGTCAATAGTTTATTTGGAAATAAAGGTGCATTTTTTCCGTGTTGCATCTATCGCTATTTACAAGTTTAAAAAAAAAAAAAAAAATATATATATATATATATATATATATATATATATATATATATATATATATATATATATATATATATATATATATATATATATATATATATATATATATATATATATATATTTTCATCTTTACATTGATATTTAAAAAGTTTAGACCCTTAGGTAAATATTTACATGTTTGTTTTTTTATTGTAATGTTTTTTTGTTTTTTTTTATATTAAACATTTTATGTGGGTATTTTTGGGAGGGTGGGATGTAAACAGTATTTTTATAATGTAAATGTGTGTTGACTTATAATTTTTTCACTTTCACTTGTAATTTTACTTTTTGGCCACAAGATGGCGGCCATGAGTTTGTTTACATGACGTCACTCTAAGCGTAACGTACGCTTAGAGAGACGCATCCCCCATGCAACAGCCAGAAAAAGCGAAGCTTCCGAGAGAAGCTGTCGCTTTTTCCGCGGGGGAGAGGAATTAGTGATCGGGCACCATAGCCCGATTCACTGATTGCCTGGCTAATGAACCGCGGGCCGGGAGCGTGCGTGATCGGCCGCGGGAGCGCAGATGGCCTCCTGGGCGTAGCTAGTACATCCTGGAGGCTGAAGTAGTTAAAGACCTTCCCAGCCAGCATGCATTATAGTCAATTGTGTTTTGGCTGGAGTTGGCAGCACACCAGGTTACTGCCTGAAGCGTGCTTGGCAACATGAATTGGGTGCAATGTAAGGACTGGTTCACACCTGAAACCTCTAGCGTTTTCGTTTGAGAAAAAAATATCACGTTGCTCTGGTGTAATCCAGCCCATTCAAATATGTTAGCCAAGCCCTCAGATCAGCTTCGACAGCTGCCTTTGAAACCACAAAGCTACTTAGCAGTGAATGGTCTTCTAGGTTGTCTGATTTTTTTTTTTTTCTTTTTCTCTGCTGAAATGAGCACCTCTTTAGTAAGGGTTGTGGTAGTAAACCAGGCTTCTCACAGGAAATCTCACATAAACATTGTAAACACTATATCTGTAACATAAAATCAGTGCATATGCTAATTGGCTAAAACATAAGAACCACTTGGCTAATATTGTGTAGGTCCCACTAGCGCTGCGAAAACCGCTCTGTCAATCTACATGGACTCCACAAGCCCTCTCATGGTGTCTTGGTGGTTTGTGGTGCCAAGTGGTTTTAATCTTGCTTGATTTGGTCTTATATCTTTAGCACTTCCTACAGACGTTTGTTTGGATTGAGATCTGCAGAATTGGAGACCAAATAAAGTAGGATTTGTCAGACCAGGCTCCCTTTTCCATTGCTTTGTGGTTCGTCGGACAAGGCCTCCTTTACCATTGCTTTGTGGTTCCTCAGACCAGGCCTCCTTCTCCATTGCTTTGGGGTTCCTCAGACTAGGCCTCCTTCTCCATTGCTTTGGGGTTCCTCAGACTAGGCCTCCTTCTCCATTGCTTTGGGATTCCTCAGACTAGGCCTCCTTCTCCATTGCTTCGTTGTTCGCCAGACCAGGCCCCGCTCTCAGTTGCTTTGAACTCCAGTTCTGATACTCCTGCGCTGAACTGTAAGTCCATTTAGTGTTAGGCCCCGTTCACACTTGCGGTTGTTTGCCAAACGGACCGGATGACCTGACCGGATCTGGACTGGACAGGTTGCATCAGGTGTCCATCAGGATGCGATCCGGATCCGTTTGGCAAAAGTAACGTTAAAAACAAAAAAAATGTTGGGGTCTGGGAGGTCAGCAGAAGGGGGACCTGTGGAATCAGGCCCTCTGCTGTTTAGCACTCACCTCCACCTCCGACATGCTGCCAACATCTCCGGATCCGGATCCAGCTGTGCTGCTCCACTCCAAAATGCTTGCCCATGTGTCCCCATCCAATATCGCCGCAACAATCCCCATAGGAAGTGGGGTAGAACATCCGGATTTCTCAGCCAGTGTGTTGTGCGCTCTCCGGTTCCCATTGGTTTGTATTGGCCGGATGGTGCAGTCCGGCTCCGCCCCGGATACGGCTGCCGGAGGAGCTGGATGAAAAAATAGCGCATGTTGGAACGGAGGCCGGAGTCCGGATCCGGCCCGGCTCCGGTTCGGCAGAACGGATGCATGTGAACGGACGCATAGGCTTTCATTGCTATGCCGTGCGTCCGTTCCGTCCGTTCTGCAAGCGGTGCGGCTCCGGCACGGCGATTCCGGAGGGCCACCGCAAGTGTGAACCGGGCCTTAGGCAAGGGTCAACGTGGGCACTCTGACTGGTCTGCTTGCAGTCTTTTATGCACGGTACACACGATTCAAGTTCCTGTCTGATCGACTGGCATTCTAATGGAAAGTTGTATCGTGTGTACATGTCCAGATTGCTCCTGATCAATTTTTGGGGGGATCCTCTGAGCTTCCAGAGCCTTGCCTCTACCGACGTACTTTTAGTTTTTTTTCCCCATTTTGTTTTTTCCCTTTTCGATTTGCGTTGTGCTTGGATGAGTTTTCAGAGTATGTATTCAGAAAGCTAATGTTGTATCAGTTTGTTTGTGTGAATGGAAACCATATGACCATTTTGCCTGAGTGAAAGTTCAGTCAACCCTTTTGATGACTTCTGCCAGTGTAAATGAGAGATCTTTCAGTATGACTGATTTTTTTCATATTGACTGCATATTGAGATTTTGCTGAGCTTTCACGTGTAATGGGCCTGTGGAAGGAAGTAGTCACGTGACAAATGGTTACATCACTGGCAAGTTGATGCTGTTCCTGTTATGACTTTCATATCTGCGAACATGTCTTGTATTCTTGAGCGGTGGAGACTTTCCTTAAGCCTGGTAGGCAGCGCACTGAAGGTCACTGAGGGCATCTATAGCGTTCTTTTCACATGTTTAGAAAAGTAGGATGGCTTCACTCACTGCAGTATGGGTGGGTGGAGGTTAGTGTGGGTCTGTTATTGATACTCACAGAAAAGGAGGTTGTCATTTGGATCCTTCACCTGTCATCAGGGCTGTGGAGTCGATACAAAAATCATCCAACGCCGCCAACGAGTTTATGAAGCCTCTGACTCAAAGTATGCAAAAATTGTTCAGACTCCACAGCCCTGCCTGTCATCAGTCATGTTTTAGGCCTCTTCAATGCTTTATTCAAATGACTACAAACTCCTGTAACAATCTATTGGCAAGGAACTTTAAAGAGGAGCTGTTAGGTATAAGGTCTCAGTGAAAAAAAAACACATATCAGTAGCTAAAGATTGGCTGTACTTACATTACATATGCATTTCACTGTCCACGTTTGGATTTCACAGAATTTTTATATAGTATTTGCGGAGAATGATGCTCCTGACAGCTCATGGCAGGTTCCATGTTTGTCTGTCTACTATGAAGCCAAATGTGTCGTCATGTCCTCCCTGCTTCCTGATGATTCCACTCACAGAAAAGATCTGTAATGGAAAACACTACTGTGCAGTGAATATTAATTAGCCATGTGGCTAGGAACAATAGCGGACTCCTGCAGTGTACTCTGCCCGGAGATTTTTCAGTGCTACGCTGTTGTAACATGAGCCTGTACTTTCTCACTAGCAGCCGAGGGGAGGACCCAAGCAGCCCCAGAATGCTTTGCAGTATGGTATGCGGCCTGTCCCACATCAAAAGTAAGAGATTTTTAATTTCAGTTTTGCCTTTTTGGCTTCCTTCTAAATTGTTTAACACAGGAGAATAGAGAGAATAGAGGCTTTTGCAGCCTGACAGTTACTCTTTAAAGTGTCCCAGAGGCCAAACTTGGGCCAGAAGTCAGATACTTAAAATGGACCCATATTTAAAAATCTATTTTCTAACATAATAAATAGCAGCCTTTTTTCAGCTGCATGATGACAAATCTAAAATATTTTGCATTTATTGGAGGAACCCCTCCCTTCCTTTCATATTGCCGGGACGGAATCCGGCAGACTAGTGGAGGAGAGAAAAACAAAACACGCGCTTCTACTGATGATGTCACAGGGGAGGTGATCTCAGCTTGTGTGAGATTTCACATAGACGACACCCCTGGGAGGGAGGGTAGCTGATGACAAACGCACCCATGATCTAAAACCTCCTACTAAGCTCAGAAGTAATGGCTGCCACCTGTATAACCCTAGTTATGAAAAGAGAAGGGTGAAAAGCATGCAATGAAATGCTCATAGGCTTGAAGGAGTGTTTATTTATCTTTGTATGTGTCAGAGTGGTGCAACTAAATAATTTTAATTAAAAAAAAAAAAAAGTTTGGTTTGGGTCCGCTTTAAAGGGAACTGACCACATTCTCTTTCACTGAAATTCCTCCTGACATAGAAGCTGCCATGTTCCCCCCTCCCCTTCTCACATTCCTTATTTACAGAAGTCAGAGATGCTATCTTGACACATTGACACACACCCTGGCTTTGAAGACACACTCCTAATTATTCACCCCCTTTGCTGATAAAAGGCATTGTTTACCTCTTGGTAATTAGCTCAATAAAACAATTAGAGGTTCCTGAACTCTCTGCCGGATGGGGACGGTCGGCAGGCCTGCTCAAACAGGCCAATTTAACAACTTTGAATGTAAAATACAAGGTAAAATTAAAGTTTATTTTAATAATGAAACAGATAGTCGGCATACATTTTTCATGTGCTATAGAAATGTCCTGAGTGAAAAAAAAGGTGCTCGGTTCACTTTAAGAAGGAAGCCTTTGGATCCTACGGAGGCTTCCCACACTCTCCTCCAGATCTCTGCTGCCGCTCAAGGACTGCCCAAAGAAATCGGACAAGAGCTTGTCGGATTTTGAATACAAGCCGTGCTGCTATTCATGCACGGGTGCCGCAGTATTGCGCCTGGCTTGGTGCAAACATTCTACTTAAAATATGAAAATCTAAGATGCAGAATTATGTTCCTGTTGCTGCAAATCTATGCAGCTTGTAAATGGTCCAATCATATACTTTCCCTGCAAGATTTAGTCTCTTTTAGGATACATTTTCATAATAGCATCACTCTGTATCATAATTGGCATTATTCTCAATCATCTCAAATTTGCACCTCAATGACATCCCTACTGCGTAAATGTGGTCTTTGGTACATGTAGATTTGGGCAAGACCTTTAAAGTGTACATGAGGTGGGCTATTTCAAAGATTACCCAGGGCTTCCTCCGGCCCCATGAGCACTTATGCATCCCTTGCTGGCCTCCCTCGTGCCTCCGTTCTCCTAGTATCTTTCCCGGTAATCTGGCTCTGCTGCGCAGCCGGCTCTTCTGCACTTGTGCGGCTTGCCTGATCCAACCGCCGGACCTACTCACAGGACTGTTGGGCTGATATCGTGCTGTTTCTTTCTGGGTGGCATGAAAAAGGTAGCTGGATAGGGCACAAGGGGGAAATGCAGGGCTGGTGAAACTCACAGCTTTGGAGGAGGATGAGGTGGCAAGCAGATGACAGCCGGGTGCTCACCAAATTTAGCCAGGAGAAGCACCCAGCTAAAAAAGCCTGGGCAGAACACTGCGTGAAAATACAGGTACGGTAGTGAAATTGCTTTGTTGTCGAGGTGGTCATTTGTGTACGAGGCTTCAGGGTTAAAAGAAATAAATGTCAGCCTCCATATCACGCTCACTTCAGGTTAATGTCAGGCCTGATCCAAATATTCCGTACGACCTGCACAGCAACCCTCTTGAAGTTGAACACAGTTATGCTGAGGACTTTGTGTTGTGATGTTTGGAGGGGGAAGGGGGGGGGGGGGATCAGCTGGCTGATGCCATTTCCCAGTGTGGGAGTGAAGACCAGAAGTCTGTGCAAATATAACCCTGAGAGATCTGAGCTGTTGTCATGTGGCTGAAGTTTATTGCTGTACAGAGATAGGAGTGAGTGCTCCTGTATGCGTACAGCAGCATCTCAGAACATATTGCTTTGTTATGCAGGAAGTTGCTAGTAGGCAGATGAGATACTTGCCATTTCCCCAGCCGTTGATAGACATGTTCTTGTGAAGTTATGTTTTGCCAATAAAGCAGCTGCCGGGCACCAGTGATGAGCAAAAATGCAGATTTTTCTTTTTGCGTGAAACTAATGTCAAATTTGACTGATATTTTTTTTTGATTTTTTTTTTTTGCGAATCTTCACATTAAAATGATTTTTGTGCTTTTCGGAATTTTTTTCTTTTTGTAGTAAAAATAACAATTTTGCGTTTTTTTTCACAAATGTTTGCATCAGAAAGAGTGTTTTTTTTTGTTTTTGTTTTTTTTTACCATGTTGCAAAAATACAATGTATTTTCGCAAATATTTTCTCATAATTGGCATTTTCAAAGTGAAAAAGTTTGCATGCAACACTGCTGGGCACACTTCTGCTTGACAAATGTATACAGGCCCCACAGGCGAACACTAGGAATCCAGCTCAGGAGGTTTGGGTGCAGCTGTCACCACCATAGAGGGCGATAGGAGTTATGGGTATAGCAGCGCACAGAGTGCAACTTCGGCGCCGTCAGAAGTCGAATTACATATTTCCATACCATCCATGTCGACCTGGAGGGGGAATGGTAATTAAAGTGAACCTTAAGCCAAAAAAAAGAGTTGTGTTTTTTTTGTTTTTTGTTTTTTTTTTTGGGTATGCGTTGTGGCCCGCAATAGCGCTAATTACAGTCGGAAATGCAGAAAAAGCTACGCGTGGCCAGTCCTGACGTACCTGTCATCAAAAAAACGAAACTAGCTGGCAGCGGTGGACCAGAGGATTAGTGAGTGGCTGCGAGGGCACAGGACTGTTGCACGGGGCTGGTAGAGGCCCCAGGTGAGTAAAACTCATATTTTTTTTTTCTGTCGTAAGTGTCCCTTTAACACCGCCACCAGTTTCCCGGCAGCTTTTTCATAGGTACACCCTACAGGACTTTATGGTAATTGGGACTGATTATAGTAGAATGGATCATACAAAAAGGAATGTGATGCAATAAAGTCACAAAATATCTAACGATGTCCACAGCACAAAATGTGTAAAGCCGTGAATTCTGGGAACCGTGCTTCCGTTTGTCAGCAACTGGTGGCAGTATTTTGCCAAGCAACAGAGTCTGGGTCGGATTTCCTGAACAAGCGTGTGATCAGGCATTTCTGACATTATCAGATCTGACAAGATTGGCTGCATACTTGTTTCTGGTTATGTTCAGACACTGCTGCAGCCAAATAGATCAGCAGGGCTGCCAGGCAACTGGTATTGTTTAACAGTAAGGCTGGTTTCACAGTGGGACGTTACAGGCGCACGTTAAAGCAGCCTGTAACGCACCCCACCGCACAGCAATGAAAAATCAATGGGCTGTTCACAGTGCCTACTTTGCGTTACTTAGTAACGCTGCGCCATTAGACAACATACTGCGTGCAGTACTTTGGACGCGGCTGAGCCGCGTTAGACTGCTCGCACATGCTCAGTAATGTTGGGGAGGAGCGGAGAGCGGCCAGGCGCATGGCTAATTAATCTTCACTGCACTCAGTGACGTGCAGTGTTTACTTCCTGGAGCGGCCACTCTGTGCGGCGATTGGCTGGCGGGACCACGTGATGCTGCATGCGTCCAAGAGTACGCATCACGGCATTACAGACGCCAGTGTGAGCTGCACAACGCGGCTCACTTAACGTCCCCTAAAACGCAACGTCCTGGTGTGAAACCAGCCTAAATAAATATGGCAGCCTCCATACCCCTTTCACTTCAGTTGTCCTTTAAAAAAAAAAAAGTCTTCAATGTTCTTACCAAATTTTGATTCCATGCAGGTATTCTTCTCTTGTAGGTAAAGATTAAAAATTCCTCGCTAATGTTAATAAGTGATTAATTTAGACTGTTTTAATTAAATTCTGGAGCTGGATTGTTTTGCAATAAAGGGATGTCATTAAGTTAGTAGATGGCAATTAAATCTTTACTCATTAATTTAAGGCAAACCTCTATTGAAAATCAGTTTAGCAAGCTGAATGGATTTAAGTCAACTTATCAGCCAATCAACCATCCCAATCGATTATTTTTGAATAGGATGAAAATCGGTGCTGCCATGAGCATGCCTGATTGATGATGCAATGTTCATGTATTGATTAGGCATGCTGCAAGAAGTTGTGGCTACATGCTCGATCGGGTGTGCAGTGGTAACAGCGTGCGATATCGGGATGAACGCAACAAAAACCCCTAGTGAAAAATGTCCCTCATGCATGAATACTTTACCTGTCACTGTGCGATGCTGTTTTTGCCCTCTTCCTGGTACTTAACTTGTTGCCTCTGACAAAGCAGGACTACCCTGCGAAACGGCTGTCAGGTTATCAGGGCCGGTTCTAGACTTTGTTTTGCTGAGGCAAACTTGTGAGGATGCGCAAAGACTGTGGCAAAGGAGAGGCCTATATACAATTATTTATCTCATTTTAAGTTGACGGTTGATATTTTAAGTTGATTGACACGCGCTAGATGGATCCCTAAGGAAACATCGCTGGGCTGAGGCTGTACAGACTCCTAGTTAAGGTACGTACACACGTCCAACTTTTTCAAGCAACTTTGAATGACAAGTTGGACGAGTGTACGCGATGTCGAGCGACTGATAACAGCCGGTTTGCACAATCCACTCAGGGGATCCGTTGGACTGTCGTTCAAACTACTGTAATGCAAGAAACACACTATACAATTTTGTGTTAGATAGATCATTTCTTTCATGTCCGATATTATTTTCAATTGTTTTTCTGGTCGACTTCTCATAGTGAATGTAAAAGATAAGAGAATTGAGCAAGAAAGCAAGGGGAAAAACTAATTAAAAATCGATTGAATGGAAAATTGACCAACAAAAATGCATTGTGTGTTCCTAGCATTTGGTCTGTACATGTGTATAAATGACTTTTAGTTGTTTGTCCGACTAATAGATGTTCAAACAAGTAGTTTGATCAGTCATTTAATCTAGCATATCAGCCGCTTTGTTGGTTAGTGTGTACATGACGTCTGAACGACTTGTTGTTTGCACTACCAGCTGTTCAAACGACAAGTTGTTCAAAATAGTTTGACGTGTGTATGTAGCTTTTTTTTTTTTTTTTTTTTTTTTTTGCCTGCATGTTCTGTTGCAGTGCTGGGGAACACTGAGGGCCAGAGGAGCAGCACCGGAGTGATGTCACACAGAGGGTGGGGTGAGTAAGGACAACAAAGCCATCGGCCAGATGTATCCACTGGGCGGATTGCTGGCCGGACGGCCATCAGGAACTGCTGTACATACGCTGGATTATCTGCAGAGGTGGTCATTATCAGCCATCTCACCCGAGTGTATTCTAACGCATATGTACGGGCCTTCAAATTCAGACCATGTTCTACTGACCCCTGTAGTTTTAAGGACCCACCTAAACAATCTCCATATACATCTCGCACAGCACAGTTGTTAAGATTTAATCTGAAGTTTGCTGGGTATGTGTGTTGCCAGCATTATTGATTCTCCATTTATCGTGTTATTGGTCCTTGCGCTGCCTTATTAAAGGGCCATTATCGCAAAAAAAGTTATTTAAAATACATGTTAACACATACAAATCAGAAGTTGTGTACGTTCCTTCCAGAGTAAAATTAGCTATACATTTTCTTCTATGTTGCTGTCACTTACAGTAGTTAGTAGACCTCTGACAGGTTTTTGACTAGTCATCTCCTCGTGGGGGATTCTAAGTATTTAATTTATTCTTTACAAGACGATCCAGGTAGACTATCTGTGTGCGGCCCCAACGTGGAGGGGGGCCCACGCCCAGCAATGGGGGCCTTAAGATCCGTGAGGGGAGCCGCGATAAGATACTGAGGCTTCCCTCTCTTCAGGGTAAGGTCTGATTTTGAACCCGAGCTTTGGCTCTGGTTCACTTAAAGAGAAACTGAACTGAAAATAAAAAGTTAAAATAACCATACACAGGTCATACTTACCTCCCATGTAGTCTACTCCTCAGTCTTTCTACTCTCCTGCGTCCCATTTGTCCACTCTGATCAATGGATTTTTCCGTCCTCCATTTTAAAATGGCCGTTACCCCATAACAGCTTCCTGGTCAGCACACTATTAAACTGTAATATCACCCACTTGAGCCATGGGGAAACATGGACATTACCTTGCACATTCAGCTGTAACTGACAGCTGCTGATATATAACTGACAGTAACTGGTATATTTCAGTTCTGACGAAATATTGTCAGAACTGGAAGGGATCACTGTAAGAAGAAAATGGGGAGCTTAGTATATAACTGCCGGTGAGGTTAGTATATAATCATTTGCGGCTATGTCATGTGTTTATTTTAAATTATTTGCCTCGCTTCAGGTTCCCTTTAAGCAGCCGTGAAGCGTGTTTGTCCGCGTTCTACACATTAATGTTTAGTTAATGTTTCCTGAAATCTGCGCCCCTCCCCTCTTCTGGGAAACTCTCGCTGTGTTGCAACATCAGCAGAAATCTCTGCCCCTCAATTCATTGTCCGCTTCCCAATGACTTTGTTTTTCTTGTCGCTCTTCTTCACAGGTTATTAGTTTGATCTGTGCTAATCCCCATGGTTACATATCTTGACTTATTTGTGTGCTGGGATTCTGTCCCTTCCTGTAAGATGTATTCTGCAGAATATCAGGACTACATCAGGGTCTGTTTCCTTTGAGAAACAGGAAGAGGGGTCACAGCCACAATCACAGCTCTGCTCCTTGGAGGCCGAGGGGGGGGATCCACAGCCTTCCCATCAGTTGTCCAAATACTGCTGCTTTACTTCACTGTTTGTAAAGGGGATTTCTGGAAAGGCTGTTTGCAAACGCGTTCAGGCCGGGTCCATCCACGGTGGCAAGTGAGGGGATTTCCTCAGGCGGCAGAAGTCTGGGGGCGACATCAGGAAGTGAAGTGTCTGGCCAACCTAAACTGGGGGCACCTATACCTGGCTACCAATACTGGGGGCACCTATACCTGGCTACCAATACTGGGGGCACCTATACCTGGCTAGTGGCTACCTACTTATATGCAAATTGTCAGGTGCTGTGCATTCATTCCAATTCAGTGGGGGCGCATCCTCCCAAGTTTGGCAGCAAAAAGTCTAGAACTGGCCCTGAACACGTTGTGTAGATTTTGAATTGCTTTCAGTAACAGAAATGTTATTTTCCGCTGTATTTTAAAGCATGGGAAAGACAAAACGTACTCTAACATAAGCAAACCTGCTGGGCAAAAAAAGGGTTACATTTGAACCTGAGAAATTGATACTTATGCTATGTACTCACCTCGCGAAACAGGGAGATGGATCCAGCGATGTCTCACTGATGAGCACTCCGCCGATCCATCTTCCGGCTGGCGGGTATGCGCGATGTTACACGAAGGGCCCAACGAGACTTCAAGCGATCGCAGTACTTTGCACGGAAGTCACCATCGCATAATGATGCTTGATTGCAGCGGGAGGCAACATCATTTAACGTGCTTTGTTAAACGATGTTGCCCAATGTCGGGTAACGTCGCCGCAAGTATCGCCTGGTGGGTACAGAGCTTAACCTGATATTTACGCAGGTGCAGACTGCTCCCGGTGACTGGAGTGCGCGGCCTCGTTGCACACATGCGCAGTGGATCCTGACTGGAGCTCTAATACTGGCAGAGATAACAGATGAATCTTACTCCTGAAGGCATGCGCTGGAAGATGGAGTGAGCTGGGTGAGAGGGGTCAGAGGCAATTTTGGTTGCTCTTTTTCTGCACCTGCTAGCGTAAAGATCCTGCAGGGAAGGTAAGCTACAGCCAATTATCCTTTCCGCTGTTCGGATGATGCGCTGCAGCCTCCCCTTTTCTAATGCTGAGCAGGAGCTGAACCATACAGTCATAGATGATGTTATGGTGGATTCGATGATTGCAGTGTAGAACTGCACCATTAAATTCTGAGGTAGGCCAAACTTTTTCAGCTGCCGTAGATGGTACATCCTTTGTTGCGCTTTCTTGACAATAGTGCAGTGTTCTCCCCAGGCTCTTTTAGCCGGGTGCTCCACCCAGCTAGTTTTATTGACCACCCGGCTGTCATCGGCTCACCTTCTCCTTTGCTATATGCAGAGAAGCGCCAGCCCTGCATTCTGTTATCACACCCCACCCGGCTACTTTTTCATGCCACCCGGCTGGAAAAAAATTCTGGGGAGAACACTGTAGTGGCAGTGTTGTCCCATTTTAGGTTGTGTGAGATAGTGGACAGAATGAAATTATGGACAGATTGAAATTATGAACAAACCTACTGTCCCTATCTTGTCCATTAACCAAAGACTTCCTGTATTGCATTATTTGGGTGAAAACTGGGAGAACTGAGGGGGTGCATAAAATGTTATTGCTGGATTGTGGATTACGTTACTAAAGTCTGTCGTCATCCAAGACCTGCGGCGAGTATTGCTTCATGACAATTTGTGTGTGTCTGTGTGTGTCTGTGTGTCTGTGTGTGTCTGTGTGTGTCTGTGTGTGTCTGTGTGTGTCTGTGTGTGTCTGTGTGTGTCTGTGTGTGTCTGTGTGTGTCTGTGTGTGTCTGTGTGTGTCTGTGTGTGTCTGTGTGTGTCTGTGTGTGTCTGTGTGTGTCTGTGTGTGTCTGTGTGTGTCTGTGTGTGTCTGTGTGTGTGTGTCTGTGTGTGTGTCTGTGTGTGTGTCTGTGTGTCTGTCTGTGTGTCTGTGTGTGTGTGTCTGTGTGTGTGTGTCTGTGTGTGTGTCTGTGTGTGTGTCTGTGTGTGTGTCTGTGTGTGTGTCTGTGTGTGTGTCTGTGTGTGTGTCTGTGTGTGTGTCTGTGTGTGTGTCTGTGTCTGTGTCTGTGTCTGTGTCTCTGTGTGTGTCTCTGTGTGTGTGTCTCTGTGTGTGTGTCTGTGTCTGTGTCTGTGTGTGTCTCTGTGTGTGTGTCTCTGTGTGTGTGTCTCTGTGTGTGTGTCTGTGTGTGTGTCTTTGTGTCTGTGTGTGTCTGTAAAATGTAATGTTTCATAAGAAACTTCATACAAGCATCCAGACAGCCGGTCTTGAATGGCCTGATTGTTAAAAGTTGAACTACAGTCCAAGTTTACTTTGTTTATAAAATATTACCATGGTGTGGCTTTATTATAGAGAAAACAATTACTTCATTCAGGCCTTGTTCACATTATAGGCGTTTTGTAAAATTGTAAGCGCGGGCGATTTTCAAAATTGCCCTGAAAGCGCTTGTGCAATGATTCTCTGAGAGAGTTCATATCGGAGCGCTTCGTTTGCGACCCGCTTTGAAAAGCTCTGCTTGGGCCATTTTTGAGGCGAACGTGCTGCAAATCACGGGGGAAAAAAAAGCCCACCGCGGACCGACACGCGAGCCGAACGCAATGTGAACAAGGCTTAAGGGCCTGTTTCCACTATCGCTATTTCGCATGCGTTTCCCGCATGCAAATTCGCATGGGCAATACAAGTGAATGGGACTGTTAACACTTATCAGGATTCGTTTGCGTTTTTCTGTGCCGAAAAAATCTGTGCCATCAGAATTCGCATAGTGATATGCGATTCGCATACAATGTATGCAATAGGAAATTTGCGTGCGGTTTTGGTATGAAAATTTTCATGCAAATTAGCATGAGATTTTGCATGGAACCAATAGAAAAGCGCACAGGCACTGATATGTCGCATACATAGTAATACATGCGAAATGGGATGCGAATTCGCATGAAAATTTGCGGAATCCGCATGCGATTTCGTTAATGCGGATTCCGTGACGAATCCGCAACGCACAAGTGGAGACGGGGCCCTAAAAGTTACTGACAGGGTTATCGGTGTGACTTTTTTTTTTTTCTGTGAGAATGTATCCAATTCGTTAACTTTTTGGGGTTCTTGCACACTCCATGTGATTCAGATTTTTAAATCTCTATACTGCATGCTGCGGTTTTATTCTTTTGATGGCATCAAATGAAAATCAGAATTGCAAGTTGGAATCACAAATCGGATTTGCAGTGTGTGGGGGGCCGCTGAGCTTTTTCATGCAACACTTGCAATTTTTCTGCATCTCCATTGACCTGCATTACATTCGAATCCCTGGGGAAAAAAGGCATCCCTACAGCTTTATTTAAAAACGTTAAAAAATTGCAAAGCACGCCAAAAAATAACAGAAATATGATGCCATTAGATGTGTGACAAACACAAAAGCGCAATTCTGCACGACACAGCGAAATTCAAACCGGTGTTATAGAATTTGAGATGTGAAGAGAAGTTTTTGATACAGGCTTGCCATAAAACAGCAGGAAGTGTGAAGAAAAGCTTCTGAAAGTCATTTTAAACTCTGATGTGAAATTTAAGTTTTCAGCAGCAGAAATCCTGACATCAGTTTCTGGTGTTCTTTAAATCATTGCAACACTCCCGTGTGATCACTAGAGGGAGCCAGTCCTTGGCTTTGTTACATAGCTGAAGGGAAGGCAGGAATTGAGCATGTTACAGTAACAGGGAGTTCCAGTAAACTGCTTTTTATTTTTTTTTCTCTTGGCTTTCTGGGAAATCGGTCTTGCCTTGAATCCTAGAATCAGCTTTGGGTCAAAGGTCATTTCTAAAATTTTACATTGCGCAGCTCTGCATTTCCAGTAACCGCAGCTTTCTTACCATTCTGTAAAACGCTCATCTGACAGCAGCCTCAGGTTTCCTGCAGACAGACAATTATAAGTGGGTGCTCTACCCCCTCTGCTGCATCCACAATATTCTCTGTAGCTGGGCGGAAGGCTCTAGAATGTGTGTATTCCGCAAAGAGAGGTGTAGATTTAGAGACCTACTACTCTGAAATAATTATTATTTATATAGCGCCAACATCTTCTGCAGCGCTGTACAGTGGATAGATAGATAGATAGATAGTCTTGTCGCTTAACTGTTCCTCAGAGGGGCTCCCAATCTAATCCCTACCATAGTCATGTCTGTGTATGTATCATGCAGTGTATGTACTGTAGTCTAGGACCAATATTTAGGGGGGAGCCAATTAACTTATCTGTATGTTTTTGGGATGTGGAAGGAAACCAAAGTGCTTGGAGTAAACCCATGTAGACACGGGGAGAACATACAAACTCTGTGCAGATAGTGCTCTGGCTAGGATTCGAATCGGGGACCCAGAACTGCAAGGCGAACGCTAACCACTACATGCTCCGCCATCTCATATTGTCCACCCACAGTATAGAAGTGCAGAGAGATTGGAAGATTAGGGAACGCTCTTTCTGGAAGGATTTAAAGCACAACTCTGGAAGCTGGTGTAGATGACAGTTATTTATCAGTGTCTTCTGCAGGTTAAATTATGTTTGAGAAATGTAATATGAGCCGATTTGTCCTAGTTGGAGTTAAGAGCAGACTTTGTTGGCAGAACTGCTGTTACTGCTTATTGCCTTAAAATCTATTGAAATTGGGGCATCGTTCTATGGCAGATTCGATCAGCGATAGAATTTGCCAGGGAGAATTGTATGGGCACCCTAAAGGACAACTGAGGTGACCTGATGGGATATGTACAGTGCCAAGCACACATATAACTAGGTTGTGTTTCTGTTTGTCTTCCTCTGCCTGAAAAAGTTAAACATCAGGTATGCAAGTGACAGTTTATATCCGGGTGGGACCGAGTCGGACTATAGCATAACCCTTACTGATAAGTAATTACAGCGATAAAACTGTATCTAAAGTCAAAGAGACTCGGCATAGATACAACTGTTTTTTTTTCTCATCAGTTTTTTGATCCGAGGTGAACTTTTACACATTGCATAATTGTGTTCCTTTTCTATTGTTTATAGGGCTTTCCTCAAGCCAAATACTTTTTTCTTTTTGTTTTAATACTCTAATTCCCTATAAACTAAAAAGCCACGCCCACACGTTTTCAGAGAGCCAAGGCAGTAGCAAGGGCTCATGGGAGCTCAGTCTGGACAGGAGGAGGGGGAGGTGTTGCTAGCCATTGATTTCAGAGGCAGAGGGGAGGAGGGAGGAGGAGAGGAGATTAGGCTGATGGCTCAAGTTGCAGATAAGCCTGCCTCTGTGTAATGTTTACAAACAACATGGCCGCTGTCATTGTATCACAGGAATAAATAATCATATTCTATTAAAGCTGTTTGAAGCTGTGATTTGCTATGTAATCTATCTAATCCTTAGATAAGACATATAGACAAGTTACTTGTTATAGTTAGTTTTTCATCCCGGATCCGCTTTAAGTCTGATTGAGAATCTCTAATAAATGATGGACTTGATGGTCATTACTCCATAAAACGGCTTCTGGTGGGAATACTGGCTAGATACTTAAAGCTGACTGATTTGCTTTCAGCTTCCATGCAAAGATCTAAAGGGAACCCGAGGTGAGAGATATATGGAGGCTGCCATATTTATTTCCTTTTAAACAATACCAGTTGCCTGGCTGTCCTGTGTCTCTAATAATTTTAGCCATAGACTCAGAACAAGCATATGAATATCACGTACTCTGACTCAGGTTTACTGGATTAGCCGTATGCTTGTTCCAGGGTTTTGACTCCGACACTATGTATGCCAGAAGATCAACAGGACTGCCAGGCAACTGGCATTGTTTACAAGGAAATATGGCAGCCTCCATTTCACTCGCACCTTTGAGTCCCTTTTTAAAGAGGAACTCCAGTGAAAATGATGTAATAAAAAAAACAACTTATTTTTACAATAATTGTGTATAAATGACTTAATCAGTTTAATCAGTGTTTGTCTATTGTAAAATATCTCCCTGACTTACTTTCTGACATTTTATCACGGTGACATTTTTACTGCTGGCAGGTGGTGTCAATGGAAGGAGATGCTGCTTGCTTTTTTTTTGGCAGTTAGAAACAGCTGTAAATAGCTATTTCTCCCATGCAATGAGGTTCACAGACAGGAAACTGTCAGGGCCATGGTCCTGACATCACACTGGGAGGGGTTTTACCACAGTATTAGCCATACAGACACCCTGATGATCCATTTGAGTACAGGTAAAGATTTCACATAGGAAAAGGGGTATCGGCTACTAAATGGGATGAAGTTTAATTCTTGGTTATGGTTTTTCTTTGTGGCTATGCCAAAAATTGCCCACACAGGGCTAGTAACTAGGACTGAGAGGATCCTTGGCCACTGCTTGCTTGTATCATGTTGTCATTGTCCGCATTGCTTAGAGTGCAGCTTCTCTTGCAGGTTTTTAAGTGTACCTGGAGTGATATGAGACAAACCTGTGTTGTGTACATGTGTACAGTTCCAATCCTACATACAACTAGCATTTTTTTTTTCTCAAAGAGATGTAAAGGAGTTTCTCGGCATCTGTAGCATAACTCTCATTGATAACTAATTAGAAATCATAAGTGTGTGTCTGTGTGTGTCTGTGTGTGTCTGTGTGTGTCTGTGTGTGTCTGTGTGTGTCTGTGTGTGTCTGTGTGTGTCTGTGTGTGTCTGTGTGTGTCTGTGTGTGTCTGTGTGTGTCTGTGTGTGTCTGTGTGTGTCTGGGTGTGTCTGTGTGGGTGTGTCTGTGTGGGTGTGTCTGTGTGGGTGTGTCTGTGTGGGTGTGTCTGTGGGTGTGTCTGTGTGTCTCGGTGTCTCGGTGTGGGTGTGTGTGTGTGTGTGTCTCGGTGTGGGTGTGTGTGTGTGTGTGTCTCGGTGTGGGTGTGTGTGTGTGTGTGTGTGTGTGTCTCGGTGTGGGTGTGTGTGTGTGTGTGTCTCGGTGTGGGTGTGTGTGTGTGTGTCTCGGTGTGGGTGTGTGTGTGTGTGTCTCGGTGTGTGTGTGTGTGTCTCGGTGTGGGTGTGTGTGTCTCGGTGTGGGTGTGTGTGTGTGTCTCGGTGTGGGTGTGTGTGTGTGTGTGTCTCGGTGTGGGTGTGGGTGTGTGGGTGTGTGTGTCTCGGTGTGGGTGTGGGTGTGTGTGTGTGTGTGTGTGTCTCGGTGTGGGTGTGTGTGTGTGTGTCTCGGTGTGGGTGTGGGTGTGTGTGTCTCGGTGTGGGTGTGGGTGTGTGTGTCTCGGTGTGGGTGTGGGTGTGTGTGTCTCGGTGTGTGTGTGTGTGTCTCGGTGTGGGTGTGTGTGTGTGTGTCTCGGTGTGTGTGTGGGTGTGTGTGTGTGTGTGTGTGTGTCTCGGTGTGGGTGTGTGTGTGTGTCTCGGTGTGGGTGTGTGTGTGTGTGTCTCGGTGTGGGTGTGTGTGTGTGTCTCGGTGTGGGTGTGTGTGTGTGTGTCTCTGTGTGTGTGTCTCTGTGTGGGTGTGTGTGTGTCTCTGAGACGAACACTTCTGAGTACAGTTAGATCAAGATGTGTCTGTATGGAAGCTGAAGGAACACTGTACAAATCTCCTAGTGTACTGCGAGATGTTGAAAGCGGATTTTAACCCTTATTTACAAATCAGGCCAACATGGCATACCAGGGGCATTGCATATAGAATGGGGGCTATAGAAACATTTGCTTCTCATCGGTTTATTTTCACTTCAAGTTGCTTTAAAGCTTTGTCTACTATTCCGTTTGTGCACTTCATTTACATAGCTCTTATTTACTTGGTTATGTTTTTATTTATTTTTGTATTCTTTCCCCTTTCAGGTACCACCACCATGATCTCCTTGAAGTTACTCTGTGTGCTCTTTGCTGTTATTGCTGCAGGTAGGACAAATGCTGGAGATTTCTGCTACTGGTTTTTGTTTTTTTTTTTGTTAGTTTTTTTTGTGATCGTTTTATTATAACTTATGTAGAAAATTGATAAAGTAGTGGCAAACCTCACCTTAAAGTGGACCTGAACTCTTGCATAGGACACAAGGAAAGCATAAAGTTGTAATTTGATCACTCCTCTGTGTCTCACGACTGCCACGGCAGATACGCCCATTTGAAAGCACAGGCTGTAAGCAATATGTCTGCTTCCATGAATCAGGAAGTAGAAACTGCAGATTTATATTAGGATTTGTATCAGCTGTAACAAATACATGTTTTCTGTTTAAGGCCGGATCCGCACTATAAGTGCTTTTGGGAGCATTTGCGTTCAGAGCTTTTTGAAAATCTCTTCCATTCACTTTCATTAAAATCACAAATGTGATCGTGGCCAAAAAAAGTTATGTGATGTTTTTTGTTTTTTTTACCAGGATTTTAATGAAAGTGGATGGGAGCGTGGCTGGAAAGTGTAATGGTTAAGGGCTCTGACACAGGAGACCTGAGTTCAAATCTCGGCTCTGCCTGTTCAGTAAGCCAGCACCTATTCAGTAGGAGACCTTAGGCAAGTCTCCCTAACACTGCTACTGCCTATAGAGCGAGTCCAAGTGGCTGCAGCTCTGGCGCTTTGAGTCCTCCAGGAGAAAAGCATGATATAAGTGTTTGTCTTTTGCCTTTGTTTGTTTTGTTTTGTTTAGTGCTAATCAAACGCAAACACTCCCAAAAGCGCTTATAATGGTGGCCATACACTCATTAGATTAGCAGCAGATAGATCAGCAGATAGATTTCTGATCTATCTGATGTGTTTAGGAACATTTTTTACTAGGATAGAATTCCAATAGCTCTCAGTTTGAAATCTATTGAAAATTTATCTGATTTTTGCCATCAGATTTCCATTAGGGCCAATGCAAAATGATAAGCAATCTCAACAGATCGACCTAGATTTTCCACCCTGCCAGATCGATTGAAATCGGCCGCCAAACGGTCGATCGGTCAACCGATTTGCAATCGAGCAATCTATTCTATTTTGATCGATCAATCGGCCAGACAATCGGCTGAGTGTATGGGCCCCTTTAGTGTGGATTCAGCCTAAAGGTTGTCATGCTGTTGTGTATCTTTTAGAGAGCAGAGAGGAGTTCTGAGTTCAGGTCCACTTTAAAGGGAACCTGAGGTGAGCAGGATATGGAGGCTGACCTGTTTGTTTCCTGTTTAAATAATTCACATTGCCTGGCTGTCCTGATCATCTACCTCTAATACTTTTAGCCATACACCCTGAACAAGCATGCAGATCAGCTGTCTGACAAAACTGACAAGATTTAGCTGCATGCTTGTTTCGGGTGTGTGATTTAGACTGACCGGAAATATCAGCAGGGCTGCCAGGCAACTGGTATTGTTTAAAAGCAAATATGGCAGCTTCCATAGGTCTCACACGTCAGGTTCCTTTTAAGGGGACAGAGCGTGTTGGTCCCGAATGGGTTAAAGGACAACTGAGGCAGGAAGAAAAAGTTGAGTTTAACTTACCAAGGTGCAACTTCCAGAAAATCAGGGAAAGATTTTAAATTAGGCAAACATCTAAATGTATAAATGACTATTGTAAAATATACGCAGTTTTAATTGTTACATTCAGTAAAGTTTATTTTTAAAGTGGACCTGAACTCTTGTCAAGACAGAAGAAAAAGCATAGAGAAGTGCGCCCTGTATGTATTTAGAGTTTAGCCTGTCTAATTACCCCTCATCTGTGACTAATCACAGCTTTAATTTGATCTCTCAGCTGTCAGCAGCTCAGGGGTCTCCTCTGCCATGGCAGAGCAGCTAATTTGCACACACAGGATGTTAACAATGTCTGCTTCCATGAAAGCAGGAAGTAGACAGTTTCAGATTTATAACAGGATTTGTATCAACTGTAACAAATACATGTTTTTCTTTAAAGATTAGTTCCAATAACCCAAGGGTTAAAGTCGTGCTTCACAGCACAGAAAGTGATATGGCAATTATATAAAAGAAAGAAAATGTCACCAGTTATTCCAGATCAGGGGTGCGCTTGCCAGGCAACTGGTATTGTTTAAAAGTAAAAATCCACATCCCTCTCAGTTTAGGTTCCCTTTAAGGAGAGAGAAGGTTCTGGGTCCTAATGAGCCTTTCTCTCCTCTCCCGGTGTCCGCGGTGCTGCGCTGTCCCCAGGAGCAGTATTTGACTAAATTGGTCAAATACTGCTCCTTTTGCCAGGCGAAGGTGACTTCGGAAAGTCTTTGGGAGCCCGAGTACTCCTGAAGATGGGCCGCTCCACACTGCGCACGTGAGCGCCCTCTATCGGGAGGACTCGGCTCTCGAAGACTTCCGATCTCTCCCCCCCCCCCCCCCCCCCAGATCCGTCCCTGTGTAGAAATGCTGTCCCTGCCTCAAGAAATGGTCAAACTTCCAGTACACTCTAAAGCCAGGCAACTGACATTTTTATAAGGAAATTAAGATGCCCGCCTCCCTATTCTTCTCACCTCAGGGTCCCTTTAAGTGTTTGCATGCAGCGTTGGTCTTCTCTGTATGAAAACACCTGACTACATGCTGTAAAGCTGTGATCTGGTCTTACAAGTGATAGATGTGCTCAGATGGGTAACAAAGGACAATACAAATCCCAGAGGTTTTCTCCTCGGTGCACTATCACACGAATTTTTAGTTTTTTGTTTTTGTTTTTTTGTGTGTGTGCTAACATTTGTATTTGTGACCAGTTTCAGGTGGATCCCTCACGAAATGCGCGCGCATCGAGCCGCTGGTTTACGCGGTTGAGCCTCACAGGAACCTCACTGTGTATTGCGTGCTGAACCAAACTTGCGTGCAAGAAAGCGGCTTCGCGACCAGAGCTGAGGAGCTGTATTGGGAGATAAACGGTGAGAGGATCCCGGACAGCCAGTACACAGCCAACGAGTCAGTGTCGGCCGTGACATTCCAGCATGCCTTGAGCTCCAGCAATACCCTCAACTGCAACATCAATTTATATGGACATGTGAAGACCACTCTACATGGTGCTTTCTTCAACATGGGCTGTAAGAGCTTCTGCCTTTTTTTTTTTTTTTTTTTTCTCTCCCCTCCTAAGGGTGTGTACACAAATCCAATTTTGATTGGCCGATTTTACCACTTCCATGTAGTATGAGACCTTAACTATACAATCTGTTTATAATATTCAATATCTGTTGACCCTCCTACTGCATGGAGGTGGTAAAATTGGTTTGATTGCATTGATTGGCTAATCCTAATTGAAATGGTTTACCAGGCTTAAAGCTGCAGGATCAGCCATACTATGCCAGGAAAAAACCACATAAGTAGAAAAGACAAGACAAATAACATTTATATCGCTCTTTTCTCCTGGCGGACTCAAAGCGCCAGAGCAGCAGCCACTAGGGCGCGCTCTATAAGCAGTAGCAGTGTTAGGGAAACTTGCCTAAGGTCTCCTACTGAATAGGTGCTGGCTTACTGAACAGGCAGAGCCGAGATTCGAACCCAGGTCTCCTGTGTCAGAGGCAGAGCCCTTAAAGTGAACCTTAAGCCAGAAAAAAAGTTTTACTCACCTGGGGCTCCTACCAGCCCCCTGCAGCAGTCCTGTGCCCTCGCAGCTACTCACTAATCCTCTGGTCCCCCACTGCCAGCTAGTTTCGTTTTTGCCGACAGGCCCGTCAGGACTGGCCAACTGTAATTAGCGCTATTGCGGGCCGAGACGCGTACAAAAATACGCGTTGCCGCATTACGAACGCTTAGATATGCGGCAACGCGTATTTTTGGACGCGTTGCGGCCCGCAATAGTGCTAATTACAGTCGGGAATGCGGAAAAAGCTACACGTGGCCAGTCCTGACGGGCCTGTCGGCAAAAACGATACTAGCTGGCAGCGGGGGACCAGAGGATTAGTGAGTGGCTGCGAGGGCACAGGACTGCTGCAGGGGGCTGGTAGAAGACACAGGTGAGTAAAACTTTTTTTTTTTCTGGCTTAAGTGTCCCTTTAACCATTACACCATCCAGCCACATACACATAGAGAACTGCCTGTTCTACTTGCATTACAGATGTATTGTACTGTCCACATTTTTATTTAGTGAATTTTAAATAGTAAATAGAATTCTATTCCTGGCATTTGCCATCTTGATTCCCTCTCACTGAAGCCAATACTTATGTCATTTCCTCCCTTACTTTTTTTTCCTTCCTAAAATCTGCTCTGTCATAGCTGGCTTGCTTTCTACCCTCAGCCAATCGGTGAGGAGCAGGAATGTGGGAGGGGGGATGACCAGCTTCCCTGGTCGGCGATGGCAAAAATAGTCTGACTGAGATAAGATTTATTACAGCAGAAACGTTTCTGATTACATTAAAGTGCTTGCAATGCAGGTTGAGATTCCAGGCTGCATAATGAACACAGAGCAGTGGGTAAATGGAATTTGATTTTAAGGCCGACAATCCCCCTTAAAGGGTGTCCACAGAAATGTGATCACTACTAGTACTCCTCCAGTACAGCAGATGGGAAACTATTGCATCTCAGGTCGAGGGGCATTAATGGGAACCTTTACAGATTGGATTGGTTAGCGGAAATGTGGGCGTTAATGGACACGACCGATCATTTCTGATCAGTTACCGTGGCAATTGGAAACGATGGATCGTTAATGGGCACTTTAAGAGCTTGCTTACCTTCTGACAGATTCTGCTGAGAAGAGGGAGGCTCCAGAGGTGTCTGAACTGTGCATGAAACCACTCCCCTGACTGGCGGGTGAGCTTCTGTATGTTTGAGTATGATCAATGAGATGCAAATTTCATGTAAATGTTATCCAGCTTGACCTTGGACCAATTGACAGGACGTTATTCTGATTGGTCAAATTTCAGGCTGCATTTAATTTACATGAAATTTGAATGAAAAGTAGTAATTATTTACATCTCATTGATCATCAATGTTTGTATCCCTATACAAGACAATCCTAGTTTTAAAAACGTAATGTTTGGAGTCCAGAATGCCTCTGTAAACTGTAGTGGGTGGTGCCTGATGAGCCAGTGTGGATTGTTATAAACAGTGATTTTTTTTTAGAGTGCCAACATATTCCATGGCGCTTTACAGAGTAAGAAACCAACATGGGGTACATAATACACACAATGGATGCTGGTGCATAATACAGAATTGGTAGACATCATAGTAATTACAGTGATAAGTGTAAGTGTAACATGACGAACAGAATGTGTAGCTACTTCCAAGACACAAAAGGGTGAGAGAGCCCAGGCTTGTGAGCTTATAAAGGACAATGGAGGACATTTAACATTGTGTGATGGTGAGGGTTCCTCTAGTCTGCTTTCTCTCAAGCTCTAGGCTGGATGCATGCCAGGGGTGCGTATTAACCCATTAGCTTCAATAGTTCTCTCGCTTGAGATAAGTGCACTGCTTTTGACCTCAGTCGGCAGAACTCGTGCTGTGAATTCTTGGAATGCTTTGATCTCTCTCTACTAGCAGAAAATATAGAAACTGAAAGCACAAGTCCTCTGTCTCACACTGCCACCTAGTAACAAGTGGCCATAAATGGACATTACAGCAGTACGAATTAGAAACAAGAAAATCTAACAAAGATGAAATAAAAATTTGCAAAAATTTGGCCTGGAGCACTTGCAAACCTTTAAATTGGCTGCTAAGGCTGCTTTCACAGTGGGATGTTACAGGCGCACGTTAGAGCAGCCTGTAACGCACCCCAACGCACAGCAATGAAAAATCAATGGGCTGTTCACAGTGCCCACGTTGCGTTACAGTGTAACGCAGCACGTCCACATAACGTACTGCATGCAGTACTGTACACTGTAGACTGTTTGCACATGCTCAATAGGGTTGGTTTTTTTTTTTCATTTTATGGGCGGGGAGAGGCCGCTACGTAGCCAGGCACATGGCTACTTATTATTCACTGCACCTGCAGTGTTTACATCCTGGAGCGGCCGCGGATTGGCTGGCGGGACCACGTGATGCGGAGAGCTCCGCTCACGTGGTCTCCGCAGTGCCTCCGACAGAGCAGGCGCACCAAGAGCTGCTTGTAACGCGGCTCTTGGTAGCGTCCTGCTCCAACACCGCCAGGCGTTGCGTTAGGGGCACGTTATGTGCCCTATAATGTCCCCTAAACGCAACGTCCTGGTGTGTAAGTAGCCTAAAGGTTTAATGGCTTAATGTTTAAGGTTTAATGTTCTGTTTGTACCGCTGTCCTGGAGTCTGAAGGCTTTTGAGATGGCTCTTCCTGAATGGTGGAGGTAGTAGCATGGACAGGCTATTCTGCAGACCTGTCGGTCATTGTGGGAAACAAGGATATTAACATTGGACATTATACAAGGGAAAGGAGGTATTTATAGAATTGAAAGTAATCAAGAAAAGCACTTTCATTGCCAATGCCAAAGTTAAGGCAGAAACAAAATTTGGAAAAGTCATGAATGTTTGCCTTCTCTCTGTTCTTACCAGGTCCAAGCCATGAGACGTCTGAGTAGTCATCTGTGGTTGCTGAAATTAATACAGTAGACAGATTTGCTTCTTTTACATTGGGTGGGATGTTCCTTACGAGCCAGAGCTCAGCAATTATGAAAACCCTCACCACTTTACCCACATGCTCTTTCTGCAATCCCCGTAACTTGTATGCAATACAAACTTTATATTTGTGTGTTTTGCAGATCCTCCAGAAAAGCCACAGAACTTGTCTTGCATTTGCTATAATAAGGATAGGCTGACCTGCACCTGGGACCCGGGCCGACCAACGCTTATCCCCACCAACTACACCCTGAAGCAATCGTGGTAAGTGGGCTGTCTGTATGATTTCAGATAGACTGGATAAGATTGTTGGTTTTTCGTGTACTCTTGTTCTGTATTTTGTTACTATCCGATCTGAACCATTTAGGAGGGTGCACACCTTTAAAGTGGAACTTAAAATGGACCTGAACTCTTGCACAGGACAGAAGGAAAACATAGATGTATGTATTTAGAAAGTTTAGCTTGTCTAATTCCCCCTAATCTGTGACTTATTACAAGTGTAATTTAATCTCTCAGCTGTGTCAGCTGGCTGCTTCGGCAGAGCAGCTACTTTGTAAACACAGGGTGTTAACCCTTTTTCTGCTTCCACCAAAGCAGGTAGTAAACACACTGCTTATTTATTGCAGGATTTGTATCGGCTGTAACATAGAAACCTTTTTTTTTTTTTTGTTCTTTAAAGATTATGCTGTTGCTTATCATTTAGAGCGGAGATGAAGTTCAGGTTTCAGGTCTGCTTTAAGTGAAAATAAACTGAGACAATTGTATCTATCATCCTACTACTAAAAATAACTTTTAGATATCCCACAGTTTTATGTTCTGTTTAAAAACTTCAAAGCAGATTTATTGTTTTGTTTTAGCTTAATGAAACCCGGTTTCCCATATCTCAGTGTTAAAATATATAAACTATTGGCCTTTTTATTTCTCCACTGCTCTCAGCCCAGTCTCTGCCAGGAAAGTATTTTATGGCTTTAATTCCTTGTCAGTGAGGGATGCTATAGTCCCACTGGATCCAGACTGGAGAAAACCGGTCAGTTGTAAGGCTGAATATTAAGTCAGGCAGAGAAAGAAAAGGAATGCAGCCTAGTTATTTTTGTGCTTGGCACTGTACATACACGTCTGTCTCATCATATCACTTGACATTTAGGCTACTTACACACCAAGACGTTGCGTTTTAGAGGACGTTATGGTCGCATAACGTGCCCCTAATGCAACGCATGGTGGTGTTAAAGTTGAACGTCAGATTGGGCAGCGTTATGCAGTTCTCAAAGCGGCCGCTCCAGGTTAGTCATAGGAATTCCAGGTCTTTTTAAGGATTCGGATCATTTGAATTCGATCATTGAAAAGATCCGGATCTTTGAACCGAATTATTTGAATCATTTTACTAGGGAAACAGACTGGGTGAAATGATTAGCAGGACAGGACTTTCCCTGCACTGTACATTCTGTATTTTCCTGTTTCTTCCAGACATCCACTGTGAACCGAATCTTTCATTGTGGTGATCCGATTGATTCGACTCATAAAAAAGATCCGGCTCAAATGAACAATTCGTTCATGATCCGAACAACACTACAGTCCCACCACGAGTCTCTGCAGTGCAGTGAATATTAGCCATGTGGCTGGCCGCAGAGGAGGAGGGTAGACCTCCTCCTCCAACATTACTGAGCATGTGCAAGCAGTCTAACGTGGCTTAGCCCAGTATAACTTACAGCATGCAGCACTTTGTTTTAAACGTGCTGCGTTACTATGTAACGCAACGTGTTACTGTGAACAGCACATTGATTTTACAGTGCTGTGAGTTAGGCTGCATTACTGGCTGCTGTAACGTGGGACTTAAACGTCCCACTGTGAAACCAGCCTCAAGCTTCCCTTTAAGGACTTTATTTACAACATGTGCCTAGTGGGGCTGATCAATGAGATGCAAATTCTTCCAAAATTATGCAAATTTGTATGCGAATATATGCAGATTGAAAACCGACCAATCATGTTTAAACTGATTGGTCCATTTTCAAGCTGTATATATTTGCATAAAAATTTGCACAAATTTGAATCAACTCCCAGCCTTTCCCGAAACCTAAGATTTTTTTTTCCCAGACAGGCTCAATTAGCAGTCAGATCAGTAAAGAAGTGGTTTCTAATTGGTTGGAATGGATTACAGCACTTAACACTTTATAGCATTAAATTTCCCTTTACTTGACTGTTGGCTTTCTTCAGCTTCTCTTGTATTCTTGTGCGGAGTTCTCCTTTACCTATAACCTGTGTTCTTGTCCTCCTCTCCAGCTTCTCTAACCTCTTTGCTTGTCTTCTCCTTCTGTGTCTGCTTGTCTTTCCTGCCATGCAATAGGAAGGCATTGGACCAGGACTATAGCTCTAAGTTGCTGCAGTACGACTCTATTAGCTCCCCTGCAGATAGGGCAAGAGGCAGGAAGTCCGCCGTCTCCAAATATGGGCATTTCAAAAAACAGAGACCCAGGTAAGGGGATCTCATAACGTCAGAATCTTTCTAACCTACTCCCCACAAATTATCTTTTTGTGACGTTTCGGTTTTAATAATTTTGGTTAACAGCAGAGCTGGTACCACCCACAGGTTCTATTTTGTCTGGGACTTCTTCAGTGAGAACTACCACTATAATTCCTCCATATGCTTCCTCATAATAGTGCCCTGCACTTGTTAAGTGCGCTTAATTGTCTGTCACTATACACCCCCAACAATCCAGCATGCAGAGAAGAGTGAGGCTGTGATGGTCAAGGCAAGAGAGCTGACTTGAGGACATTGATGGTGAGACCACCTGGTTTCTCAAGATATAAAGGTATCTGATGGAGGAGGTCAAGGACTTCATCTTTTCTCCATCACCTGAATTATGAAAGAAGTGTGGGACTGACCTTTCTCATGTACATTTCTGGTTAACAATTATCATTTTCAAGAAGACATAGGTGGTCGTGTGGCCACTACTTTTTTTTTTTTGTGTGTCCTCTCCTCCAACAGTTGGTCCACAACACGACTCTCCATTGACACCAATGGGAGGTAGGTACACTGGCAGCTCGACTAAGTCATTCCTCCTGGAAGACCGCATTGCTCTTGAACTTCAGCAGTAGGTGTCAGTGGAGCAGTGGCTTTCGCGACCATCAGTTTAGTGTTCTTGAAAATAGTTGTTTGAAGCCATTTTGTTGCTTGGTAACCTGTCATGGGAACTCTCCTTGGTTAGACATGAAGTCTTGTATTTAGGAGGCTGTCCTGTTCTCAGTGCTGTGGCGCAAGGCTAATAGAAGTCCTACAGGTCAGTTTGTCAGGGGACTTGGTTTCTGTAATGTTAGAACTTTTTAATGTAGCAGTAAAGAGATGCTTTTGTAAAACATTAATTTGTAATACTTTATCTCACCCCCACCCCCCCCAAAAAAAAGTGAATATGCTAAATACAGTCTCCTGCTGCTAAATAAAGATAATCTAAATATATTGTACATTAATACATTTCTGCACTTTTGCAAAGTTACCGTCAGATTTAAAGTTGGCTGTGATGCTGATCCTCTGGCTCGGTTTCCTCTGCCCTCAGCCAAGGAGGACAACAGATAATTTATTACCAAGACAAGAAGCATATCCTTTGTATTGTGCTTTTCTCCTGGTGGACTCAAAACAATTCAGGGCTGCAGTCACATGTGGCGCGCTCCATGGCCAACCAGGATCATTAGGGAGCCTTGCCCAAAGACTCCTTACTGTTTTACGTACGGACTTGAGCTGATATGCATATCAGATAATCTGTAACTAATCTTGACTAGACTTTCTACCATCTTGCTGTAGGGGTGTCACTCAAACTTCTGAAGCCAAAGCATCAGTATGACACCCAGGCAGATAGGAAAGATGTCAGTCTCCATATTCCACTCGCTACAAATTTCCTTCAAGCTGTGTGTTGTTCTTTGACTTTTTCCGCAACACATGCCAACTCCAAAGGGAAGCTGAGCTGTATTTGTGCTTTTTCATGTAATAACCTCTATTCACTCTCTCTCTACAGGCGGGATGGAGCGCGAGAGGACTGCATAGCCAAGCAAAGCAACTCTTGCACCTTATCGTCGTTGATGTTTCAGGTGTATATTGACACCACGTTCTGGGTGGTGGCCAAAAATAATCTTGGGATCGCCGAATCTGATCGTTTCACAGTGGACATCGTTGACATATGTAAATAGCGTACCTATTGTGATCTTCTTTTTATATGTGAATTTGTACAGATCAGACATGTAGAATGTGCTTGCTTTATGTTACTCCTTGGTACACTTGGGAGATGGCTCCACCCACCTGTGCTTAAAGGGAAGGTCCAAGCAAAATAAAAAAGAGTTTCACTTACCTGGGGCTTCTACCAGCCCCATGCAGCCATCCTGTGCCCTCGTAGTCGCTCACTGCTGCTCCAGTCCCCCACTGGCAGCATGCCGACCTCGGAGGTCGGCGGGCCGCATTGCGTACATTTTTACGCATTCCCGCTAGTGCAGGACCAATAACACATACATTTTTACGCATTACTGGTTCAATACACAAAAATTTACGCATTGAACAGTAACTCGTAAAAATGTATGTGTTATTGGTCCTGCACTAGCGGGAATACGTAAAAATGTACGCAATGCGGCCCGCCGACCTCCGAGGTCGGCAAGCTGCCAGCAGGGGACTGGAGCAGCAGTGAGTGACTACGAGGGCACAGGATGGCTGCATGGAGCTGGTAGAAGCCCCAGGTAATTGAAACTCATTTTTTTATTTTGCTTGGACCTTCCCTTTAAGTAAACGACATGCCTACAAAGCAATAAAATTGCTTACTAGTCCTGGGCGGTGTTCTTTCCATCTGTTGCACCAACGCTCAAGTGAGCTAGTATCCTGTTAGTAGATTCTAAGGAATTATCTTGTTAGAGATGAGTGCACTGCTTTTGACCTCCACTAGCAGAACTTTGTGCTGTAAATTCTTGGAATGCTTTGATGTCTCTCTGCTAGCAGAAAATGTAGACACTGAAAGCAGAAGTCTTCGGTTGTTGTCACACTGCCCCTAGTGACAAGTGGCCATAAATACACATTATAGCAGTACTAATGTAGTAGCAAGGAAATGTAACAAATGAGAAATTAAAAAAAAAAAAAACACCAAAATAAATTGGCCTGGAGCATTTGCAAGCCTTTAAGTTGGCTGCTAAAGAGTTAAATCTGTTTCCCACTGCACACAATTCACACGCAAACCAAAAATTGCATTGATCAGTGAACTGCCATGACTTGGGCTTCCTCTTAGCCCATCTTGCTGTTTCCATGAATGCAATGTGATTCTTGCCAAACCACAAATGCACTACTTGCTGCATTATGTTCATGCTGTCTGCTCCATTCAGTACAAGGGAATGGGATCACATTAAACATCGCATTGCAAACTAACAAGGAAAAGGCTGTTTATTTTTTTTCCCTGTACACTTTACAATGAAAAAAGACCCTTAAAGGAATAGTCAGGCAAAAAAAAAAAAGTTTCACTTACCTGGGGCTTCTACCAGTCCCATGCAGCCATCCTGTGCCCTCGTAGTCGCTCACTGTTGCTCCAGTCCCCCCTGCCAGCTAGTTTAGCTTTTGCCAACCTCAGGGTCGGCGGACCACATTGTGTACATTTTACACATTCCCGCTGGTGCAGGGACATTAACACATACGTTCCTGCACCAGCGGGAATACGTAAAAATGTACACAATGCGGCCTGCCGAATGAGAAAGCTGGCGGCGGGGGACTTTTTTTTTTTTTGCCTGACTATTCCTTTAAAGGGGAGCTAAACTAAAGATATGGATTTTTCCTTTTAAAATAATACCAGTTGCTTGACTCTCCTGCTGATCCTGTGTCACTAATACTTTTAGCCACAACCCCTCAACAAGCATACAGATCAGGTGCTCTGACTAGAGATGTCGCGAACCTCCGATTTTCGGTTCGCGAACTTCCGCAGAAGGTTCGGTTCGCGGAAAAATTCGCGAACCGCAATAGACTTCAATGGGGAGGCGAACTTTGAAAAATAGAAAAAATTATGCTGGCCACAAAAGTGATGGAAAAGATGTTTCAAGGGGTCTAACACCTGGAGGGGGGCATGGCGGAGTGGGATACATGACAAAAGTCCCGGTGAAAAATCTGGATGTGACGCAAAGCAGCGTTTTAAGGGCAGAAATCACATTGAATGCTAAATTGGAGGCATAAAGTGCTTTACAACATCTTGCATGTGTATACATCAAACAGGGAGTGTAATTAGAGTACTGCTTCACACTGACACACCAAACTCACTGTGTAACGCACCGCAAACAGCTGTTTGTGTAGTGACGGCCATGCTGGACTACTGCGCAACATGGCGTGATTGCTCTTCCTCACTCAGTGATGTCAGGTAATGTGTGACTTCCTTCTCAACTTTCCATGGCATTGTTAAAAAGCTTACGTTTTGTTTTTAATTTACATTTTCTACTTGCTGTGTACTTGTTCAGTACCGCTACAATGAGAATCCTGTGGAGGCGGGCAAGTCTGCCATTGTGACCCCGGGTAATGGCCGGGGAATGAGAGGTTTGAATCCGGTGTGGAGCCTGAGCAACGGCTACCACTACACATCCAAGGAGGGCAGCGGGCAGGCATGCACGCCCGCCCGCCCCGAGGTAGTGACCAAAAATAACAATACAGGAGGAGGACTTTCGAGGCCCTGCTGTGTATTTGAAATGAATGTACTTTAAATCCTTTAACGAGAACCAGTTATGGCGGGCAAAGATGACACCACATTCCTTTCACGATAATCATATGGAGGCGGGCAAGTCTGTCATTTGTGACCCCGGGTAATGGCCAGGGAATGAGGGATGGAATCCGGTGTGGAGCCTGAGAAACGGCTACCACTACACATCCAAGGAGGGCAGCAGGTAGGCATGCACGCCCGCCCCGAGGTAGTGATCAAAAATAACAATACAGGAGGCGGACTTTCGAGGCCCTGCTGTGTATTTGAAATGAATTAACTTTAAATCCTTTAACGGGAATCCGTTATGGAGGGCAAGTCTGCCATTGTCACCGCGGGGAATGAAGGTTGGATTGCGGCCCGAAGTGGGAGCCTGCTGAGACCCATGCTGTAGCTGCCCTGACCGTGCTTTGCAGACCAGGCATCTGTGGTCAGATGGACCCTTGAGCCAGCGGAAGACAAACCAAGTCGAAAGCATTTGCCAAGAATGTTTTACGGAGGGCAAGTTTTTTTGCCCTTTTTTTAAATTTTTTGAAAATGATAGATGGTTGTATTTTTAAATTGTTTGAAAGTTTAGATGGTTGTATTTTTAAATTGTTTGAAAGTGTATCCATTCAAGTGCAAGTTATGCACTGACTGCCAGGTATAATGTGCAGTCACAGATGCAGTGAAAGGTATGCAGTGACTGCAAACAGCCGTTTGTGTAGTGACGGCCGTGCTGGACTGGTGCGCACCGTGACGAGAGTGCAGGTGATGGTGGCTTTTCAGCCCATATGCTTGCCCGGCTGATGTAGCTGAATGACAGAACAGTGACTTTCCAGCTGATCAAATTTGGTCTGACCACAATGAAGCAACGACCTTAATATCTTTTGTGTGCCACCCCCACCCGAGACACTCAAATAGCCGGCGGTCATTGCTTCATTGTGATGCGCAAGCCCCTTCACCGCGGCAAGGTAATGATCACGAAGGGGGATGGGCACATGTACACGCACCAGAAAAATTAGTGTAGCGGCCGCTGCTAGCAGCGGCCTTAAAAATTCAGGAATCCGCCTAGAGTCCTGGACCCTGTTGGTAGTGGCGGAGAAGGCAGTCAAGCGGCCTGCAGGCAGAGATGCTGTGTGTGGGGAGTGGACTGACTTAGTCTTCGGTCGTGCAGTAGCCCTCCGTGATCCATTCCTCATTCATTTTGATAAAGGTCAGGTACTGAACACTGTCGTGACTTAGGCGACTTCTCTTCTCAGTAACTATGCCTCCAGCTGCACTGAAGGTCCTTTCTGACAGGACGCTTGCGGCAGGGCAAGAGAGGAGTTGTATGGCAAATTGGGACAGCTCTGGCCACAGATCAAGCCTGCGCAACCAGTAGTCCAAGGGTTCATCGTCGCTTTTTGCAGAGTCTACATCCACACTCAAGGCCAGGTAGTCGGCTACCTGCCGGTCCAGGCGTTGGTGGAGGGTGGATCCGGAAGGACTATGGCGAGGAGTTGGACTAAAGAACGTCCGCATGTCCGACATCACCCTGAGATCGCTGGAGCGTCCTGTTCTTGCCTGCGTGGACTTGGGAGGAGGAGGGTTACTGCCAGTGGTACCTTGATTGCGTTGTGCAGCCACATCACCCTTAAACGCATTGTAAAGCATCATCGACAGCTTGTTCTGCAAGTGCTGCATCCTTTCCGCCTTTTGTTGAGTTGGTAAGAGGTCCGCCACTTTGTGCCTGTACCGAGGGTCTAGTAGCGTGGCCACCCAGTACAGGTCATTCGTCTTGAGTTTTTTGATACGGGGGTCCCTCAACAGGCTGGACAACATGAAAGAGGACATCTGTACAAAGCTGGATGCAGAGGTACTCTCCATCTCCTCATGCTCTTCCTCAGTGACGGGACGCAACTCCTCTTCCTCCCCCCCCCAGCCACGAACAATACCACGGGAACGTGGAGCAGCAGAAGCCCCCTGTGATGGCTGCCGCGGTTGTTCTCCTTCCGCCGCCTCTTCCTCCTCCACAGAAACACCTTCCTCATCATCACCATCATTAGAGTCTGACTCCTCTCCTTCCCCACACGACTCCTCTTCTTCCTCCTCCTCCCCCCTCTGTGCTCCCGCTGGTGTTGTGGAAACATCGGGTTCGTGTGTAAATGGCTCCAATGAATCCTGCTGCCCTAACTCTTCTTGTTCACGCTCCTCCACAGCTGTATCCACCACTCTACGCACGGCATGCTCCAGGAAGTAAGCGTAGGGGATCAAGTCGCTGATGGTGCCCTCATCGCGACTCACCAGTTTGGTCACCTCCTCAAAGGGCTCCATGACCCTGCATGCATTTCGCATCAGTGTCCAGTTGTTGGGCCACAACATCCCCATCCTCCCAGATTGTGTCCTTGTACTGTAATGATACAGGTAGTGGGTGACGGCTTTCTCCTGGTCTAGCAGGCGAGAGAACATCAGCAGGGTGGAATTCCAGCGAGTCGGGCTATCGCAAATCAGGCGTCTCACCGGCAAGTTGTTTCTACGCTGAATCTCTGCAAAGCGTGCCATGGCCTTGTAAGAGCGCCTGAAATGCCCACACAACTTCCTGGCCTGCTTCAGGACGTCCTCTAAGCCTGGGTACTTGGACACAAATCTTTGCACGACCAGATTAAGCACATGTGCCATGCAGGGTATGTGTGTCAGCTTTCCCAAATTCAACGCAGCAATGAGATTGCTGCCGTTGTCACACACCACGTTGCCGATCTCAAGCTTGTGCGGGGTCAGCCATTGCTCCACCTGTTTGTTAAGAGCAGCCAGGAGAGCTGCTCCAGTGTGACTCTCCGCTTTCAGGCAAGACATGTCTAACACTGCATGACACCGTCGCACCTGGCATGCAGCATAGGCCCTGGGGTGCTGGGGCTGTGTAGCTGGGGAGGAGATGGCGGCACCAGCCAAGGAGGAGGAGGATGACGACAGCGAAGCGGTGATAGCAGGTGGAGAGGAGGTGGCTGGAGGCCTGCCTGCAAGCCGTGGAGGTGTGACAAGTCGGTCCTCTGCGCAGCCACGTACTCCCTGCTTGCTGCCATCGGTCACCAGGTTGACCCAATGGGCTGTGTATGTAATGTAGTGGCCCTGCCCGTGCTTGGCAGACCAGGCATCCGTGGTCAGGTGGACCCTTGACCCAACGCTGTGTGCCAGAGATGACACCACTTGCCTCTCAACTGCACGGTACAGTTTGGGTATGGCCTTTTGAGAAAAATAATTGCGGCCTGGTATCTTCCACTGCGGTGTACCAATGGCCACAAACTTACGGAAAGCCTCCGACTCCACCAGCTTGTATGGTAATAGCTGGCGAGCTAATAGTTCCGCCACGCCAGCTGTCAGACGCCGGGCAAGAGGGTGACTGGCAGACATTTGCTTCTTCCGCTCAAATACTTCCTTCACGGACAGCTGGGTACTGCTGTGGGCAGAGGAGAAGGAACCGCTCAAGGGAAGAGGCGGTGTGGAGGAGGGTGGCTGTGAAGGTGCAAGGGAGAAAGTGGATGAAGACGATGCACCTGAAGGAGGAAGAGGAGAAGGAGTTTGGCTTGTCTTTTGAGGAGTGCTGCTTTATAGCTGTTTGTGCCTTCTCTCCAGGTGCCTTCGTAAGGCACTTGTCCCTACGTGAGAGTTGGCCTTTCCACGGCTCAATTTTTGCTGGCAGAGACAACAGATGGCTTTGCTCCGATCTGAGACACACACGTGAAAAAATTTCCAAACCGCTGAGGCCCCCTGGGGTGATGGCGCTACGGTGGCATCAGCAGCAGCTGACGTCGAAGGGCATGTGTGCTCCCTGGCCATAGCTGGCGATACATGGCACCGGACACTGCCCCCAGCTGTTTCTGAGGACGAGCTCCCTCTGCTTCTATCATGGAGTCGTCTCCTCCTACTCCTCTCTGACTCCTCCTCTGAACTGTCCCCCTGGTCATCTCCTCTACCGGGAACATATGTGCTATCCGTATAATCGTCATCATAATCCTCCTGGCCAGCTGCGCTTTCCTCAGACACCTCCTCAAGTGCACCAACTTCAGGTGGTCCACCATCATCCCCATCCACACACGTTACGTCCATACTATCGCCACCTAACTCAGACGTATGAGGTGGTGTACCTGCGCCTTCTTGTTGTTGTTGCAGTAGTGGCTGGGAATCAGTGATTTCACCACCACCACCAAATAACTCCTGCGAAGTGTCAAATGCAGCGGATGTGGTGCTTGTTGTAGCGCTGGTGGCTGCGGGAGATGAGGTGTTCTGTGTTAAATACTCAATCACCTCCTCACGATTTTGGGAAGTGATGGCACGTGCCTTCTTCTGAGCACTGTATTTTGGGGCAGGTCCGCATGAAATCACAGCAACACCACCTCGCACAGCCACAGACCTGCCGGTGCCTGGTGGCCTTTCTCTGGGTCTGCCTCTACCTCTTCCTCTACCTGGTTTGTCCATTTTGTCCATCTCGGGGGTATGCTAGCTATATGCAGTGAGGTGGGTTCTCACTCAACACAACAGGTAGTTAGATGCAGTGAGCTGGGTTCACTCAACAGTAAAGGTACTTAAGATGCAGTGAGGTGGGTTCTCACTCAACACAACAGGTAGTTAGATGCAGTGAGGTGGCCAGGTGGGTTCTCACTCAACACAACAGATGCAGTGAGCTGGGTTCACTCAACACAAGGCTAGGTATATGCAGTGATGAGGTGGGTTAAGTAAACACAACAGGTACTGGGTAGTTAGATGCAGTGAGCTGGGTTCACTCAACAGTAAAGGTACTTAAGATGCAGTGAGGTGGGTTCTCACTCAACACAACAGGTAGTTAGATGCAGTGAGCTGAGTTCACTCAACAGTAAAGGTACTTAAGATGCAGTGAGGTGGCTTCTCACTCAACACAACAGGTAGTTAGATGCAGTGAGGTGGCCAGGTGGGTTCACACTCAACACAACAGGTAATTAGATGCAGTGAGCTGGGTTCACTCAACACAAGGCTAGGTATATGCAGTGATGAGGTGGGTTAAGTAAACACAACAGCTACTGGGTAGTTAGATGCAGTGAGCTGGGTTCACTGAACAGTATACAGTAAAGGTACTTAAGATGTAGTGAGGTGGGTTCTCACTCAACACAACAGGTAGTTAGACTTAGATGCAGTGAGCTGGGTTCACTCAACACAACGCTAGGTATATGCAGTGATGAGGTGGGTTAAGTAAACACAACAGGTACTGGGTAGTTAGATGCAGTGAGCTGGGTTCACTCAACACAAAGCTAGGTATATGCAGTGATGAGGTGGGTTAAGTAAACACAACAGGTACTGGGGTATATGCAGTACTGGGTAGTACAATGTGCAGCTCCCTGTCACACACACAGGCAGTCAGTCACTGAATGTGCTGGGCTGCTGGCAGTGGCACACACACTATCAATTAGCAAGGCTGTGCATGCAACAAAAGTGTCAGGAAAAAAAAAAATGTACAGGTTGAGCTCTGAAAAGAGCTGTTGCTGGGTGCTTTAAAAGCAATATTAATCAGTCAGGAACAAGCAAAGCAGCCTAGAACCTAACTAATCTGTCCCTAAGAGAAAAAGTCTGCAGCAGCTGTCCCTTTCCTCTCTCTAGCAGGCACACGAGTGACTGTAATGGCCGCCGGAGGCTGCCTTATATAAGGGGGGGGTGGGGCTCCAGGGCTTACTGTAGCCTGAATGGCTACAATGTGCCTGCTGACTGTGATGCAGAGGGTCAAAGTTGACCCTCATAGTGCATTATGGGGCGAATCGAACTTCCGGAAAAGTTCGCCTGGTGCAGGCGAACGCGAACCCCCAATGTTCGCCTGGAACCGTTCGCCGGCGAACCGTTCGGTACACCTCTAGCTCTGACTAAAGTCACTGGATTAGCTGCATGCTTGTTTCAGGTGTGTCATTCAGCCACTGCTGCAGCCAAAGAGATCAGCAGGACTGCCAGGCAACTGGTATTTTTCAAAAGGAAACATCCATAATCCCACTGTTTAGGTTCCCTTTAAGGTTGCCACAAATGATAACATTCTTTATTTTAACCCTCCTGGCGGTTAAAAAAAAATCCGCCAGGGGGCAGCAAAGTGCCGCCGGCGATTGGAGATCAGGAGATCCTGTTCAAAGAACGGGATCTCCTGGAGGGCTTCCCCCGTCGCCATGGCGACGGGCGGGATGCCGTCACCGACGTCGTGACGTCAAAGGGGACTCCCATCCACCCCACAGCGCTGCCTGGCACTGATTGGCCAGGCAGCGCATGGGGTCTGGGGGGGGGGGGCCGCGGCGCAAGGAATAGTGGCAGATCGGCGGGTAGGGGCCGCGATCGGATGCTACACGCAGCTAGCAAAGTGCTAGCTGCGTGTAGCAAAAAAAAAATTATGCAAATCGGCCCAGCGGGGCCTGAGCGGTGCCTCCCGGCGGCATAGCCCGTGCTCAGCACGGGCTTACAGCCAGGGGGGTTAATGCCTGGCACACACTATGCAATTTCCTGTCAGGCGGGTTATTATTATTATTATTATTATTATTATTATTATTATTATTATTTATTGTATTTATAAAGCGCCAACATATTACGCAGTGCTGAACATTAATTTAGGTTACAGACAATATTTAGGGGTGACATACAGCAATATGACAATACAGGAATACAAGAAAACCAGATCACACGGGTTGAAATGATCATTTCTCAACAGGTCCAATCTGAGTTCCGATTGTTTTTCTGATCCATTTTATATAGAAGTGATTTGAAAATTGATCAGAAAAACGTTTGGAAAATTTAGATTGGACCTGTCAGAAATCTATTCAGCCAGTCTCCCCGATGGGAAATTGCTTGGTGTGTACCAGGCATAACATGTGTACCAGGCATAACATGACTGTAAGCTGCACTTCCTGTGTGTAATTCTTGTCTTTATTGTGCAGATAAGCCCAATGCCCCAGCCATTGTCAGAGCGGTTTCAGCAGTGCAGCTACAAAGGGCTCTGAAGATTGAATGGCTGAATCCTGGTGATTATTTCAAGCTGAAATATAACCTCCGATATCGGAAGAAAGACAGCGCAGACTGGGAGGAGGTAACTATTGGCAGAAATATTCTTTATTTTCACGCTGTCAGACCTTTTTATGTAGCTGTTTGTTTGTTTTTAATAATTTGATACAGTTTGCAGTCTTATGATTACAAGTGTGTATTCAGTAGTGTTATGCCTGGTAGACTGGCAGATTTACGGTCAGATCGATTTTCAACATGTCTGATCTGATTTCCAATCAATTTTCCGATTGATTCTCTGTTCACTTCTATGGAAAGTTGATTGGAAAACCGATTGGAAATCATATCGGACATGTTGGAAATAATCGATCTGACGGTAAACCTGCCAGAAAATCTTGTGTGTACCTAGCATTAAAGTGGTCTGAAAGCCAGCATTTCTACTTTGCTCTAAAAGATTTCTCGCAGCTTGAAAGCTACTATCCCAGAATTATTATTTTTTAGCAGAACATCACTGAAATGGTTAAACAAAGCATTTTGTCTTGCGATTCAGATTCAATCCACGTCCAAACTGTAGATAACAGTATCTTCGTTTACATTCCAATGTTGTTACCAGGGCCGGCCCGCTCATGAGGCGGGGTGAAACATTTGCCTCAGGCGGCAAACTTCTAGGGGCAGCACCCCCCCCGGGCGGGTGCTGCCCCTAGAAGTTTGCCGCCTGAGGCAAATGTTTCACCCCGGGGGCGGCCGCCGAGCCGGAGGGGTAGCGGGCAGGTCGGGGGTATTGGGCCTAGCGGTGGGGAGGGGGGTCGGACCCCCCCTCCCTCGCCTGGGTCCCCCGATCTGCGCTCCCCTCCAGCTGTAATTAGGAAGCAGCCGCTTGCAGATCGTAAGAGGCAACGGGCGGGGAGGACTCACCTTTTCCGCGTTCCAGCGAGCACTCCACTGACGTCAGTTCCTGCATCGCCGCCCACTGTATTGTAAGGCCCAATACCCCCGACCTGCCCGCTACCCCTCCGGCTCGGCGCCCCCCCCCCCCCCGCACCCACGGACAAGCGGGGGGGGGGGGGGGTTGAGTGGTGGGCGATAGCAATTTTCTCCTAAATTTGCCTCAGGCGGCAAAAAGTCTAGGGCCGGCCCTGGTTGTTACAATGTGTGTAAACACGGTGTAACAAGTGGAAAGTAGATCTCTGTGACACACACTTACACTTCAGAATAGCTCATTAGAAGATGTTAATATATAATAAAAAGCAGTTTGAATAAAAATCAACGGCAGGCATACTTTCAGGGTATGATAAACTACACTTCGGAAACTTGTAATTTGTAAACGGACAATATTACTTATGCACAAAAGTAAATATGAGAACTGTAGGAGTAATAAGTAGGAAAAACACATTTTTATTGAATGTTGGAGTTTCAGACCACTTTAAGGTGGCCAGACATTACTAGATGGCCACCAGATAAACTATCTGATCTGATGATGGAATGTGTTCAGCGAGGGATCTGCCCACACACTGCACAGCAGTTTTCAATAGATTTCAGCATGAAATCTATTGGAAATTGTCCATATTAATGCCACCATCTTTGCCTGCCAAGCCCCCCAGGGTGCCACCCTCCACCCCCCAAGGGTAACACCTGACACTCCCCCTGCCTTCTGGTAATTTGTAAACCACCAATGTCCCAAATTCGTCAATGGCGTCTGTACCCCACGACCTGTGCGTGACCTTGTACATGCCATCAGGTGCAAATCCTTTCAAGCTGATGCAGGATTATGCAAATTTTGTAGGCACATTTTACACAACTTGGAAAATAGACCAACGGATCCTGCTAAGGGGGAATTCACATTGTCCATTTTTGAGCTACATACATTTGCATGCAATATTTGCATCATCCATCAGTTCAGAAGCCCCGTATATGCATGATGGCTCATTCCCTGGTGATGGAGTGAGTGCAGAGAGAGCAATATTCTTTGTCAGGGGTCACCCAATTCTATCCACCAGACGGATCGCTTGCTGAGGCGTACAAGGGCTGTTCTACCGTATTTTTCCCCTTATAAGATGCACCAAAACGCCCCTTTTTATGCATTTGCACGTTGTGATTGCGTAAACGTGTATGCAACATTTTTTGCGATCGATCCAAAAATTGCAGGGACTCTACCCCACCCATCCCAACCCCCCCAGAACCCCCCTCCCCCTTGAGTGGTGAAAAAGTACATCATATATGGCGAAAAATACAATATTTCCGGCAGAGGCAGTTATTGGGGACCGTCTCGGCCAAGTTTTATCTAGCATGTGTACAGGGCTTTATTTTCATCTTACTGTCCATCCCCATTCATTAGAGTCTTAGAAACTTACGGTGATCACAGTATTTCAGACACAACAGATTGCTCTGGTCTAGATTTGCTCACCAAAGCCATGAAGTGGTTAACGACAAGATGGCTTTTGTTCTTCAGGTGCCTTCGGTGGATCTGGCAACGCACAGGACTTCCTACACATTGCAGGATCTGCAGCCGTACACAACCTACATCCTCTCTCTGCGCTGCAAACTGGTTGATGAAAGAGGCTATTGGAGTGACTGGAGTAAGGAGTATGAAGCCACCACCCCAGAGTCTGGTAAGCTAAATGTATAAAGCATGCATTAAAGAGGACCCGCTGTGAAAATAACGTAATGGGGGGGGGGTGCGCGTGCTTAATTTTTACAATTATTTATAAATGATTTAGTCAGTGTTTGCCCCATTGTAAAGTCTTTCCTCTCCCTGATTTACATTCTGAAATGTATCGCTGGCAGGTGACGTCACTGGAAGGAGATGCTGCTTTTTTGGCTGTTGGTAACAGCTGTTGTTTCCCACAATGCAACAAGGCTCCCACAGTGTGACGTCAGTACCTAGGTCCTGACCTCACACTGTGGGAGGGGTTTCACCACAATATCCGCCATACAGAGCCCCCTGATGATCCGTTTGAGAAAAGGGAATGGGGATATCGCCTACTGATTGGGATGAAGTTCAGTCCTGGGTTACAGTTCCTCTTTAACCACGTTTCCCTTCAGTGCGTCTCATCTCTGCCACATTCTACATTAATAACATTGTGTTACTAGTACACACTGCTATTTCCTCTTTATGGCCAGATCGGCAGAATACTGTATATGGTGCTGCCAACGTGCTACCTGATAACACCGAAAATGTTCTTATTCTGCCTGGTTCACACATGTGTAACACGGATGCACCGCAGTTAGCCAATGATGAAAGGAGATCATGGGAAACTACGGGACTGTGGATTCATAATTTTGCTCCATTACGTTTTGCAGCTCCCTCCCGAGGTCCGGAGCTTTGGAGAAAAGTTGGGGAAGCAGAGAGCAATGGGACCCGAACTGTTAGACTTATGTGGAAGGTAAGAAAAAAAACTTTCTATTTTTCCTTCATTGGTCTGTAGGCCCTGAGATATTTTGCCAACAGGAGGCTGAACTAATGCTTTATCTTAGTGTTGGCATGCCATAAAAATCTTCACACGTACTTAAAGGAATACTTATGTCAAAATAAAAAACATTTTTTACTCACCTGGGCAGGGCCGGCCCGCCCATGAGACGGGGTGAAACTTTTTGCCTCAGGCGGCACTTCTGGGGAGGCGGCACCCGCCCGTCCGTGGGTGTGGGGGGCCCCCCGAGCTGGAGGGGATAGCGGGCAGGAAGAGGGGGTATTGGGCCTAGCGGCAGGGAGGGGGGGTCGGACCCTCCCCCTCCCCACGGGAGGGGGGGTCGGACCCTCCCCCTCCCCACTTGTGGGTGGTGTAGCAGGAAGTGACGTCAGTGGAGCGCACGCTGGAACGAGGAAGAGGTGAGTGATCCCAGCCCGTTGCCTCTTACAATAGCTGCAGCAACGTAACTTTTTAAAGTTGGAGGAGGACGGGGGACCCAAGCGAGGGAGGGGGGGGGGTCCGACTAGCCCCCCCCTCCCGCTGCTAGGCCCAATCCCCCCTTCCTGCCCGCTATCCCCTCCAGCTCGGGCAGCCCCCCACACCCACGGCTTGGGGGGGGATTTTCTTTAAAGATTGCCTCAGGCGGCAAAAAGTCTAGGGCCGGGCCTGGGGCATCCCTCAGCCCCCTGAAGCTGTGTGGTGCCCTCGCAGCCTGGCTCCGATCCTCCTGTCCCCGCCGGCAGCTACTTGCGGGTTCGGCGACAGCCGCCGACAAGCTGGGAACGCGAGTGATTCTCCGCATTCCCAGCCGCTATATCACCCTCTATGCTGCTATAGCGTATAACATATACGCTATAGCAGCATAGAGAGTGATATAGCGGCTGGGAACGCGGAGGATCACTCGCGTTCCCAGCCTGTCGGCGGCTGTCGCCGAACCCGCAAGTAGCCGCCGGCGGGGACAGGAGGATCGGAGCCAGGCTGCGAGGACACCATACAGCTTAAGGGGGCTGAGGGATGCCCCAGGTGAGTAAAAATCATTTTTTTTATTTTGACTTAAGTATTTAAAGCGGGCCCAAACTTTTGCACAGCATACAATGAAAGCATATATAGTTGCTGAGAACTTAACTCTGTGCGTGTTTAGAGAGATCAGCCTGTCTCATTAGCTCTCCTCAGCAAGCTATCAGCAAGTGTAAATGAGCGATGTCAGGGGAGCCTCTAGGCATAGGCAGTACAGGCCATTGTCTGGAGTGGCAATGGTCCTGGGGGTGCCATGTTGCTTGATTAAGCCATGCCCCCTGGATGAAGCCATGCCCCCTGACTAAGCCCCACCTCCACTGTGTTCTATTACTTGCTTCTGCTGCATCTGCTTAGCGTAAGTTGCAGGCAGCTGCCGCTGTGTCCCTCTGTGCCTTCTACATCCCTTATCCCCCACCCCCCTTGTGCCTCCTTTTGTGCCTCCTTCTGTCTCCTTGTGCATCCTTCAGTCCCTTGTGCCATGTCTGACCCCGTTTGTCCTTCTTCTCTCCCTTCGTGCCTCCTTCTGTCCCCCTGTGCCTCCTTCTGTCCCCCTGTGCCTCCTTCTGTCCCCCTGTGCCTCCTTCTGTCCCCCTGTGCCTTCTTTGTAATCTTCAAATATTAGAGAATGGTGCAATGTTATAAAAAAAAATAAGCTATATAATGGGAAATAGAGACTTTTTTCTTTGCTACTAATATTCTATTTATTATCCATGCTACACATACAATTCATCATATAATTGTTTTTCCTTGCTTTAGTGTCACTTCAAGGTTAATTATAGTTTATTATGCTGTGGTTTATCTTTTAGAGCAGAGAGGAAGTTCTGAGTTTAGGTCCGCTTTAAAAAATATATATAACTTGATAAAAATTGAGGTTTTTTTTTCCCCCCAGGATTTGGGCACCTATGCTAATGGAAAGATACTGGGATACAACGTCACCCTTAAGACACCCTCAAGATTACTAGATGCCTTTTATACAAGCGAAAGAGAATGCAGTGTCACCGTTCCGAGGGACAGAGTTCAGGCTACGATTGTTGCTTACAACAGCTACGATGTGTCGCCTCCATCTTCTGTCATCATTCCACCTGCTACAAGGAGAGGTAATAAGGTGATCCTTCAGTCTCGGGGTCAAAAAGTTAGATACTTGCCTAGGTAGAGGGAATCCTCTGGATAGTGGAGAAGCTGGGTGGCCCCCACCATTGCCGTGCGCACAGACCATATCTGACAATAGCATGACAAGATGTTATCGTGGCAACACTGCACATTAAGCCGTATACTGATTATCCGCGAGCGTCTCCATGCTACGACAGGCTGGCCGCACTTGTGCACAAAGAGCATGGCCACAAACTTTCAGATGGTCCGGGTGAGCGGCTCTGGGGGGAGAGGAGGACATGGGAAGTCTTTGGAAACTCAGCGAAAATGCCCGTTTATGGTCTCTGTATGTGTCCTACAGCCGCACGTAAAGCTCCAGAAGGCCTCCTCAGTAATGGTCCCATTGAAGCCATACCTGATCGTCGGCCTATGCAGTGCAGTGACTTTCTCTGTCCCGACGCTCCTTGGATGAAAGCAGGGGTGGCCAAACTTTTTAGGCCAAGGGCCATATTGCCGTTCTTGAAAGTGCTAAAGGGCCGAACAAGTGAAATGAAACACAATTTTTGCTTATTGCCATTAGGTGCACTATGCCTGTGACATTTTGCAAAACCTTTCCATGGGAAATAACCCATATACCGTGTGCAGTGGCACCTGCTAATCAGTGGCTGTTACTGCTGCTGGCATAGTGGCACCTGCTAATCAGTGGCTGTTACTGCTGCTGGCACAGTGGTGGCTGATAATCTGTATGTTACTGCAGTTGGCACAGTGGCAGCTGCTAATCAGTGGCAGTTACTGCTGCTAGTGACAGCTGCTAATTGGTGGCTTTTACTGCTGCTGATCCCAGCTATGGCCTGCAGGCTGCATGAATTGACCATAGAGGGCTTCATGGGCCACCAGAAATGGCTCGATGGGCTGCGTTTGGCCCCAGGGCTGGATTTTGGTCTTGCCTGGATTAGAGGTTTGGTAGCAACTGCACGTAAAATAACTTTCTGTATGCATTAGAAATGTAAGATATAGTGCAAATAGATGCTTTCAAAAGAATGGACCCTGAATTGGGACAAACAAACTATAAAATAGACTGCAGACTGTTTTGTTTTTCTGTTTTACTCATTTATCGTGTTTTATTTTATTGAAGGGACTCTTCCTCCTGAAATTGACGTGAAGGCGTTTCCTAAAGACCACGGTCTGTGGGTGGAGTGGAAGGGGCTACCCAGCACCTCTGTATACGGTTACATCCTAGAATGGTGCGGCAATGCGGAGGAGCAGACCTGTGAATGGCAGCGGGAGCCGGCTTCTGCCACTGGAGCATTCCTTAGAGGTGAGACTTATTGGCCAAACACAAATTCTCTTTTGAGAACAGCTGCCAAGGATGAACTTTTAGATCGGAGCTCCTATGTGAGACTAGCATAGATGTGAGATAAGGATTGGATGACCTGGATGCTGATTCTTCCACCTGGCGGCACCAGAAGCCCTATAAGATAAATTGGATGGATTTGAACGCTAGAAAAGAATGGAATCTGCACATTTGCTTACCGCTTGCAACATTTATTACTGCATTCGGGACTTGTGGGAAGGGGAGGAACAATACATTTCAATGCATTTTGTGACTCCGAGTACTTGGTGTACCCAAGACAATCCTCGGAACAGAAGTGAAACTATAAGAAAAATAAGTGCCGGGGGGGGGGGGGGGGGTGGTCCCAAGGCAAGTACCAGAGGAGGACAGGGATTCCCCTGTCCTCCTCTGTCTCACCGTTCCAGTGCTGTCCATCGCTGAAAATCTGCAGACAAGCTTGTTGGCGGTGCTGGCTCCAGGATTATAACAACTCTGTATGAGCCTGGCGTAGAGCAGTAGTGGCTTTCCTTAGGGCTCAAGCGTATATAGTCAAGCCTGTTTGGATCTGCTCTACTGCAGATAAAAAAAATATAGAGCAGGCCTGCAGTGCTTGTGCTGGAGAGCGGATCCAATCGGGCTCGGCTGTTTCCACCTGAGCCCAAAGGAAAGCCGTTACTGCGCCTGCGCCAGGCACTCACAAGGTTGTTATGATCCTGGAGCCCGGATGGATTTTCGGGGGCTGACGGTGCTGGAAGGACAGAGGAGGACGGTGGAAGTGGAAGGCAGGCTCGTTGGAGGATTACCCATCCGGAGGCAAGCACCACCAGGGGCACTTTTTTTTTTTTCTTACAGATTCTCTTTAAGGATAGGGAAGCCTCTTTATCCTGTAGAGGCTTCTCACATGATCTTCTGGTCCACTGTTTCCGCTCACGGACCCCCCCCCCCCCCCTCCCCACAAGAACGGCCATGACAGCACAGTAAACCCAGAGCCTCATGTGCGCAAACTGCTCTGTGCTACTGCGCAGGTGCGGCTGTACATGGGAGGGTGCAGTGCGTCCATGTTTACACTTGAAGAGTGTGGACGTGATGTGGGCTATCCTCTTTCCTGTAATAGGCTTCAGTGGGTGGTCTGACTCATTACTTGAAAACCACGCAACCTCTTGTTCCTAGTACACTATGAAAATTTCTTACAGTTAACCTAAAATGAGTCATAACCGTAGAGAAGACGAGGAAGTTAACTGAGGAAGAAAGTTAAATGTGGGCGGGGTTTGTTTTTATATTTCATTAAAGAGCTCTTCCTCTGTTAGGTTGACAAAAACTACAGTCTGGATGGGGTTTGAGAAGTGTTGTTAGTGTAAAATAGTGCTTAACTGAAGCAGTTCCCATCCCCAGTACTGAAATAATCAGTCCATACACCACAACAGGCTGCCAGGCTCTGTGTCTGTACAAGGACCTTTTACAGGACGGTCCCAAATGTCTGTGTGATGATTACTGCAAGTGTCTATGTAGGTTTACACTCTAAAGAGGATTGTCAGCCATAAAATCAAATTTCATTTACCTACTGCTCTGTGTTTATTATGTAGTCTACATCCTAACCCTGCATTGCAAGCATTCCAATATAATCATAAATGTGTCTGCTGTAATCTTATCTCAGTCAGCCTGGCTCTATTCTAGTACATTGCTGGGGAGAGGGAAGCTTATCTGCCCACCCACATTCCTGCAGCTCAGTGGGACAAGAGGCTGAGAAGGGAAATGCACCTCACCCCTCTGCAGAAGCTGCTGAAATATGATCTATGCTTTGCTCGCATGTGTTTACAAAGCAAGCAAGCTAGATACAATGGCAATAAAAAGTATTATTGATTTATAAAGCGCCAACATATTCTGTGGCGCTGTACTAAGTGAGAAACAAACATGGGGTACATAATACAGACAATGGTGTACACTAATATACAAGATACAGAATTAGTGACAAAATACAAAGAATGATACAAAATACAGAAGTAGTAATGACAGTGATAAAAGTAACATGATGAATAAAATGTATAATGATTTCCAAGACACAAAAGGGGGAGAGAGCCCTGCCCTTGCGGGCTTACAATCTAAAGGGAATGGGGTAGTATACAACAAGAGGAGGGGGTAGTATACAACAAATATATAGAGGCAGTGTGTTTTAGGAGACCTAGTAGGAGTGCAATTTGGTCTTAGGACAAAGGGAAGTGGCCTAGGGTAGCGCATATGCTTGTTGGAACAAATGTGTTTTTAGAGAGCGTTTTTAAAGGTAACAAAGGTTGGCCAGTGACAGATGTGTTGTGGGAGGGCATTCCAGAGGAGGGGTGAAGCGCGTGCAAAATCTTGTAAGCGTGAATGTGAGAAGGTGATTCTAGAGGAGGACAACAGAAGATCATGTGCCGATCTGAGATTGGGTTTGTATCTGGAAATGAGTGAGGATATGTACCGGGGAGAGAGATTGTGGAGAGTTTTGTAGATTAGGGTTAGGAGTTTGAACTGGATCCTCTGGTTAATTTGCAGCCAGTGAAGAGCTTGACAAAGAGGGTCAGCTGAGGAAGATCGAGAAGAAAGATGAATGAGACGGGCAGCTGAGTTCAGTACCGACTGGAGCGGGGCAAGTCTGTTAGAAGGTAGTCCACAGAGTAGTATGTTGCAGTAATCCAGATGAGAAATTACAAGAGCATGCATTAACATTTTCGTTGTCTTGAGTGAGAAAAGGACGGATGCGAGATAGATTTTTGTATGTGAACCCTTTGGAATTGTACGGATTTCTGCACAAGTTGGTCATAAAATGTGATCTGATCTTCATCTAGCTCACAACAATAGACAACTACAGTCTGCTTAAACTAATACCACACAAATAATTAGTGTTTCCATGCTTTTATTATACACACCATGTAAACATTCACAATGCAGGTGGAAAAAGTATGTAAACCCCTAGACTGACCTCTCCGAGAGCTAATTGGAGTGAGGTTTCAGCCAGCAGGAGTCCAATCAATGAGATGAGATTGGGGGTGTTGGTTACAGCTGCCCTGCCCTATGAAAAACACACACCAGTTTTGGGTTTGCTTTTTAGCACTGCTGCTGCTCTCCCTATGAGTGGTCCTCCTGTAAAGATGACTGCAAGAGCACACAATGCTCAGTGAGGTGAAGAAGAATCGTAGAGTGTCAGCTAAAGACTTACACAAGTCTCTGGCATATGCTAACATCCGTGTTAGTGAATCTATGATGGGTAAAACACTAAACAAGAATGGAGCTCACGGTAGGATACCACATATGAAGAGCACCTGGATGTTCCACAGCAGTACTGGCAAAATATTCTGTGGACAGCTTAAACCAAAGTTGAGTTGTTTGGAAGAAAAACACAACACCGTGTGGAGAAAAAGATGCACAGCACACCCACATCAAAACCTCATCCCAACTGTGTAGTATGGTGGTGGGGGCATCATGGTTTTGGGCTGCTTTGCTGCGTGAGGTCCTGGATGGATTGCTGTCATCGAAGGAAAAATGAATTCCCAAGTTTATCAAAACATTTAGCAGGTGAACTTAAAACCATCTGTCCACCAGCTGAAGCTCAGCAGAAGATGGATGTTGCAGCTGGACAACGACCCAAAGCATAGAAGTAAATAAACAGAATAGATTGAACAAAAGGAAATACACCTTCTGGAGTCGCCCAGTCCTGACCTCATCCCGATTGAGATGCTGTGGCATGACCTCGAGAAAGCGATTTACACCAGACATGCAAAGAATATTGCTGAACTGAAACCGTTCTGTGAAGAGGAATGGCCAAGAATTACTCCTGACCGTTGTGCATGTATGATGTGCAACTACAGGAAACGTTTGGTTAAAGTTATTACTGCCAAATGAGGTTCAACCAGTTATTAAATCCAAGGGTTCACATACTTTCCCACCTGCACTGTGAATGTTTACATGGTGTGTTCAAGAAAAACACGGAAACCTTTACTTAGTTGTATGGTATTAGTTTAAAGGGACACTTAAGCCAGAAAATAGCTTTACTCACCTGGGGCTTCTACCAGCCCCCTGCAGCAGTCCTGCGCCCTCGCAGCCACTCACTAATCCTCTGGTCCACCGCTGCCAGCTAGTTTCGTTTTTTGCCGACAGGACTGGCCACGTGCAGCTTCTTCCGCATTCCGGACTGCAATTAGCGCTATTGCGAGCCGCAACGCGTATAAATATACGCGTTGCCTGTACCAATGCATAGATATGCGGCAACGCGTTTCGGCCCACAATACCGCTAAGTCGGAAATGCGGAGAAAGCTATGTGTGGCCAGTTCTGTTGGGCCTGTCGGCAAAAATGAAACTAGCTGGCAGCAGGGGACCAGAGGATTAGTGAGTGGCTGCGAGGGCACAGGACTGCTGCAGGGGGCTGGTAGAAGCCCTAGGTGAGTAAAACTCATTTTTTTTTTTCAGGCTTAAGTGTCCCTTTAACCCATTCGCGTTCCTTCGTTTTCACTTGAGCAATGTTCACCCACAATGAACTGATCTATATCTTGTTTTTTCCGCCACCAATTAGGCTTTCTTTGGGGGGTACATTTTCCTAAGAGCCACTTTACTGTAAATGCATTTTAACAGGAAGAATAAGAAAAAAACTGAAAAAATTCATTATTTCTCAGTTTTCAGCCATTATAGTTTTAAAATAATACATGCCTCCATAATTAAAACTCACGTGTTGTATTTGCCCATATGTCCCGGTTATTACACCGTTTAAATTATGTCCCTATCACAATGTATGGCGACAATATTTTATTTGGAAATAATAGTGATAGATGCAAAACGGAAAAAATGCACCATTTACAAGTTTAAAATAAAAAAAATATAGAAATATTTCATCTTTACATTGATATTTAAAAAGTTTAGACCCTTAGGTAAATATTTACTTTATTTTTTTTTTTTGTAATTTTTTTTTATTTTATTTTTTTTATATTAAACATTTTATTTGGGTATTTTTGGGAGGGTGGGATGTAAACAATAGTTTTATAATGTAAATGTGAGTTTTATTTTTTTACTTCTAGTTGTAGTTTTACTTTTTGGCCACAAGATGGCGGCCATGAGTTTGTTTACATGACGTCACTCTAAGCATAACATACGCTTAGAGAGACGCATGGGGGGCGTTGCAGCCAGAAAAAGCGACGCTTCCGAGAGAAGCTGTCGCTTTTTCAGCCCGGGAGAGGAATCTGTGATCAGGCACCATAGCCCGATTCACTGATTGCCTGGCTAACGAACCGCGGGCCGGGAGCGCGCGTGTGGCTGCGGGAGCGCGCATGGTTCCTGGACGTAGTTTCTATGTCCAGGAACCAAAATGGGTTAAGCAGACTGTGATTGTCTATTATTGTGACTTAGATGAAGATCCGATCACATTTTATGACCAATTTGTGCAGAAATCCATATAATTCCAAAGGGTTCACATTTTTTTCTTGCTACTGTATGACTGCACTTTGTAGTACAGAGCTCTGTGGGGAGGAGGGCTGGCAATGCCTACACCATTTCTGGCAGAAAAAGAGTAAGGGAGGCAGTTCCATTAGGATTGGCTTCAGTTGGAAGCAGTAAAGAAGGAAAATGCCTGGAACAGTTTTCTCTTTTACTACATAAAATTCAGTGAAATCAAAACGCGTACAGTACAATACATATGTTTTGTAAGTAGAACAAGTACTTCTATATGTAGTGGTTGTTTTTCTGGGATTGTATGATTGTCCCTGCTGCATTATCCTGTTCACCGTTACTGAACTTAGGATGTTTGTTTTTAACCTTATAGGTGATTTGAAGCCATTAACTTATTACGGAATCAAAGTCCATCCACTGTACAGAGATGGCAGTGAGAGACCAAAATATGCGGATGCCTATCTCGAACAAGGGGGTATGTATATTTGTTCCTTTTTTCGGTTTTCCCCATTCTAACATGAGGCATGGAGAGGTTTTCACTGTAAAGCCATGTACACGTGTATGTGGACTGTCATCCGGCAGATATCGGGGCAAGGGTTCGGGACTGAGTGCTGTACAGATGTGTCACTATCCCAGAGGCTAGTAATGTGCTAGGTTGTGTAGCGGGGAGGTGGGAAAACACACAACGCTTTACTGAGAGGGCGGGGTGAGGAGCACAATGGCCTCAGTCTATGCGCTTTTGAGATGATCCGACAGTCTTGACCTTTTGCCTACACATCGGGACAGACTGTACACACGTTCGATTGTTGGCCAACCGGTGACCTCAGCAGGGAATCATGTAGTGTGTGTACATACCCTAAAGGTGACATCAATGATATGATTATACATTGATTGATTGCTTAATATTATCCTTCTATTTCATAGATTTGGTAAGATTATGTAAATATACTTTGGATACTTAACCATTAGCCAGCTGCGTCACGCCGATGGGTGTGGACACTGCGGCAGCCCCAGGACCGCCTAACAGCAACCGGCGTAAAGACCATGGGGCTTGTTTTGCAGGAGATCGCGCATGCCACTGTGACACTAGGAGACCGTTAGACGGCAAAACTGCAGTCTATTTAGTCTGTACAGTGATGCAATTTTAAGGCAGCACCGTACTGGGGACAGCAGTGTTACACTGCTGTCGTCCTGGGCGACAGGGAAGCAATCCGCTGTCATAGGCTGAAGCCTGAAGCCTATGACAGCCGATCGTGCTGATTGGCTGACGCAGAGGGAAGGTAATAAATTATATAAAAAAAAATTATTATAAAATGAAACGCATAAATATTTATAAAAGATAAATATCCCAGCAGGGATCAGAGCCCACCAACAGAGAGCTCTGTTGGTGGGCAGAAAGGGGTGGGGGAATCACTTGTGTGCTGAGTTGTGCGGCCCTGCAGCGAGGCCTTAAAGCTGCAGTGGCCTATTTTGTTAAAAATGGCCTGGTCTTTATGGGGGTTTTAAGCCCGTGGTCCTTAAGAGGTTAAAGTGAACCTGAGGTGAGAGTGATATGAAGGCTGCCATATTTAGTTCTCTTTAAACACCAGTTGCCTGGCTGCTGATCTATTTGGCTGAAGTAGTGTCTGAATCACACCAGAAACAAGCATGCAGCTAATCTTGTCACATCTGACAATGTCAGAAACACCTGATCTGCTGCATGCTTGTTCAGGGTCTATGACCAAAAGTATTAGAGGCAGAGGATCAGCAGGACAGCCAGGCAACTGGTATTGCTGCTTATTGGAAATAAATATGGCAGCCTCCATATAACTTTTACCTTGGGTTCACTTTAAAGGACTTACGAGGCCAAACTGTAAAAAAAAAAAGTTAAAAAAGTGAAGTACCTGCATCTCTTTAAAAGACACGGAGGACGCCATCCGCGCCCTCCGTGTCATTGCGTCGTGTCCCCGCCGCTCAATAGACCCCCCGGCCTGTCACGACCGCAGGGCCCAGGTCGGACACTCCTGCCTCTGCCAATATGGCCGCCGGAGCTGGCTGCGGCTGCGCAGTCCGCACCTGCCGCGAGTGCTGCTGCGCAGCTCTAGGGCCAACCCCCCCCCCCCCCCCACGCTACTGGATCCTGGGGGAAGGTGAGTGGCAATGCCTGCTGCGCATAAGGCTGTGCACAGACCTCCCAGCGGCTACCACGAGTCAAGCTCGGGGTTACCGTCCTGAGCCTGGCTCAGGGTTACCGCCAGGTAGGTTAATGGCCATGTTAAAGTGTACCTGAAAGCAAATTTAGAGAGAAAATTTGATACCTCAGTAGAAGGAACCCTCTGAACCTCTTTGACAATGGCTTGTTGAATGGGTTTGCGTAGCCATGCTCCACCTGTGTATGAGCGTGGACAAATGTGCCTGCGGAGTAGCCCAGAGCCGCTCGGGCATTGCTTTTTCTCCATGCATGACTGGATTTGTGCTACTGCGTGGGCAGTCAGTGTCTGGGCCGCGAGGTCATGCTGGTTTTACGGACAGCTTGTTCACGTCCTCCTCGAGCCCACCGGTGCTTGCCGGGACCCTCTTCTAACTCATGGCTGCTCTCCCCATCTGTTCTGCGCATGCATGAGTACGGCTGAGCCTGCGCAGTAGCACAAAGCTGCTCATTAACTATCTGCTCACTGCGTAGGTGGGGCCATTCTCACGCAGTTGCAGTATGGCCACCCTCGTACACATAAATGCATCCAGCAAGCTCTAGTCACATGTTCAGAGGGTTCGTGCATAGAAGTGGTATTGAGCATTAGATGGGAAGCCTCTACTTGTGTATGTGTCTAACTTGTTCCGGACAACGGAAATGAGAATATGGAGGCTGCCATATTTTATTTCCTTTCAAACAATACCAGTTGCCTGGCAGCCTTGCTGGTCTATTTGGCTGCAGTAGTGTCTGAAAAACACCAGAAACAAGCATGCAGCTAGTCTTGTCACATCTGACAATGTCAGAAACACCGGATCTGCTGCATGCTAGTTCAGGGGCTATGGCTGAAAGTATTAGAGGCAGAGGATCCGCAGGACAGCCAGGCAACTGGTTTTGCTTAAAAGGCTATGCGGCAGCCTCCATATCCCTCTTGTTACAGTTGTTGTTTAAAGAGGAACTTCAGTGAAAATAATGTTGTTAAAAAAAGTGCTTCATTTTTACAATAATTATGTATAAATCATTTATTCCGTGTTTGCCCATTGTAAAAGCTTTCCTCTCCCTGATTTACATTCTGACATTTATCACATGGTGACATTTTTACTGCAGGCAGGTGATGTCACTGGAAGTAGTTGCTGCTTGTTTTTTTGGCAGTTGGAAATGGCTGTAAACCGCTATTTCCCACAATGCAAGGAGGTTCAGACATGAAACTGCCAGAACCATGGTCCTCAGTTTCCTGTGGGAGGGGTTTCACCACAATATCAGCCATACAGAGCCCTCTGATGATCCATTTGTGAAAAGGAAAAGATTTCTCATGGGAAAGGGGGTATCTGCTACTGATTGGGCTGAACTTCAATTCTTGGTTACGGTTTCTCTTTAACTGCGCCAGTTGTTAAAATAGTAGTCTGCCCACATCTGCAGTCTGTATCCAGTTGAATTGCCTCCAGTTCCTAATCCCCGCTGCCTTCGCTGTTCTCTCTGCAGTTCCTGAAGAAGGACCCACAGTTCACTCCAAGACAGTAGAGAAGAAGAGAGCGGTCCTGGTGTGGACTGAAGTTCCTCTGCACAACCGGAACGGTTTCATCACAAACTACACACTGCAGTACGGAACCAAAAATGGACCGATGACCTGTAAGGAAATCTAGCCAAACTTTTTACAACATTTTACTGTGATCTTGAGAGAAAGATCTGTGATGGGCTCAGATTGTATGTATGCCTCCAGTAAATTCATGAATGTTCAAATACCTAAAGGAAGATCAGGACAGTTTTGCTGATCAGTTACTTCATTTTAATGTGCAGTTTGGGTCAATTTTTTTTTTTTCTAGACCTGACTTTTTTTTTTTAGCACTTGCCTTTGCCTTATACAGTAGAATCCCTTTATAGTAAACTCCAAGGAACCAGGAAAAGTAGTTTACTATATCAGAAGTTTACTATATCCGATGCATTTGCTGGGACCTGAGGACTGGGTTTACTATATCCAGAGCTTTACTACATCAGAGTTTACTATAACAAGATTCTACTGTATAGGTTGGAAGGGATCAGCACAGCTCCATTTATCATCAGGGCCAGTTCTAGGCCCTGGGAAATAATGACTTGGGGCACCCGTAGGCGGCATTAGGCCCCTTTGTTTCTGCCCCTCACCAACTCAAGTCAGACTGAAGTGAAGGTGTCATTTATAGCCCTGCATGCTGAAAGCAAACCTCTGTCCTCCATTTTCTGTATTATCGCCCACTTGAGCCATAGGGAAACATGGACATTACCTTGCACATCAGTTGTCCTTCGAGTTATAACAGACAACTGATATATAAATGACAGAAACTGATAGGTTTCAGTTCTGACAAAATCTTGTTGGGGGGGAGGGGGGACTCCAGAGACTTGTGCTTCTCCTGTATTTAGATACTCCCCTTAGGGCTCCTGATTCACTAACACCCGGTTTTCGTTATCTTTCAGCTGTCACTCTGAATGGCACACAACTAGAGTACACTATGACATCCCTGACTGGTGACACCGTATACCACGTGTCTGTGACCGCTAACACTGAGAAAGGAGGAAGGGCGGGGCCTCCCTTCACATTTTCAACTGATAAATTCGGTAAGTGTAAAGATGGCCACACACGACACAATGAAGAGATTTGATTTTATGGCTATTAATAAAAATGATGGATTGTAGAGAAACATGGAAAGGGTTTTGTTTTGGGGGGGGGGGGGGGGGGGTTTAGTTTAATTTATTAAGGCAAAGCTTTACTGTTCTAGATGTGTATTAGCAGCATAAGGCCTAAAGCACACTGCAGAGTGCTTTATGATCAGTCAGCGCTAGGGATGATCAGATATGCAAATTCTTCCAAGTTGATGCAAAGTGTTATACAAATATGTGCAGCTTGAAAATTGACCAATCAAATTAAACCTGGTTTTAAATGGATTGGTACATTTTCAAACTGCATACATTTGCAAAAAAATTGCATAATTTCTGAAGAATTTGCATCTCATTGATCATCCCTAGTCGGCGGTTTAAAAAAAAAAAAAATGTTCCTATTGACATGTATAAAAATCACAGCGATCCCATGTCAGGAATATATTGGGGTGCTGATGATGTTAGGAATACATGAGCATATTTCTTTTTCTGTCTACTAAGTCTGCTAAAAGCTAGTCTGGCTCTTGAAGGTGTCACCTAGCTCCAGGAAACGGTTAATGGGAGCCTGTATGTACATGTAAATTCTGTATGCCTGTTACAAGCAATTCGGGCTTTGAGGAAAGCTGTGTGTACTGTAGGACAATAGGAAGTGCTTTTGAGTCTGTATGCAGTTCCTCTGAGAATGGGTCACTAGACCTATATTTGCATCTAAAGAGGACTTCAGTGAATAGAGCTTGGGTAATCAGACAATGGCAGAAGTGAAGTGTTGAAGTCCTTGACACTTGAAACATTTACACTTCTGTTGAGGAAGTGGAGAACTCTAGACTAACTCAGGAAGAGTCGCTGCACCAAAAGTTGACGTGTGTTAAACACTATTTCATTGTGAGGAAATTGAATTATTGGTGGAGGTGCAAACTGTACCCTGTGAATCACATCTATGGGAAGGGGGTGGAAATCTCTGCAGACTTTAAAAACGGAGACAGGAAAAAGCCTTAATCAAGTTTCCACCTGGAGTTGAAAGCCTCACTTCACAATCTTTTGATGTATAGACTACTACCTGGAAATGGAATATGTCTGAGATTTAATTAAAAACTAGTTCCTCCCCTCCCGAAGGAAGTTGCAGCCTCCAGGCGTATCTCACAGTATAAAACAGCAGCTAGGATAACCACAACTTGTAGTTCTTGGAGGTAGCTCACACGGCTAGAACTAACCTGGTTCCTGACCAGAAGTGCGTACTCCCGCAACAATGCCAGATCGATACGCTGGTACGTTTATTTCCCCGTTTATTTTGGTAAGCAAAATCGCTTTGTGTGTATTTTTGTAACTTTTTTATCTTTGTAACTTTTTTTATTTTGTTTTTTGTAATCTTTTGTATATATTCTGTTCTGCATTGTTCCACGTTTTTTTATGGAATATTAAATCGTTATTTAATAAGCTTGACTTCTGCTGTGCTAAACTAACACTCATAGCCTAGAAGAGATTGAAGTGCAACTGTGTATAGTCCATGCCTAATTGTATGCTTGAGCAACACTACCATATGAAATTGTAATTGCATTGTGTGTGGGGGCGTTTGTCATGCGTTGGCCTAAAGCGCGCAGCTGACCCAACGTACGAAAAACGCCAGTGCGAGTAGCGACAGCAGAGTGGCTAACAGTATCGTTCGGCACGACTGACTGTGGTTTTTTGCTTCACTACAGTGTAAGATTGCAACTGTGGGTGTGTGTGGGTGCCTGGCGTTCCCGTATTCGGCCTAAGCGCAAAGCTGACCCAAATATGAAAACGCGGAGTGCGCGCTGAGGACTCGACAGCAGAGTGGAAGTGTCTAGCGAACCGCTAGTGGTGGCAGTGAGAGGTGTTCTGAGGGGTCCCAGCCTTGTTTTAGCTTGACTAAGGCTGCTTCCCCTCTCTATCTGGTAAAACCTGCATTCGGGAACCGTATACGCAGGCGTGCCGCGGGCCGGTTCCTGACATCCCAATTATTTTTATTTTTTTATAATCACGCCAAAAGTCCGATACTCACCTAAGGCAGTGATCTGCAAACTTGGCTCTCCAGCTGTTAAATTACTACAAGTCCCACAATGCTTTGCAGGGGTCTGACAGCCACAGTCATCATTCATAAAGGCAAATGCATTGTGGGGCGTTAACAGCAGTTCGTTAACAGCTGGAGAGCCAAGTTTGCAGACCACTGACCTAAGGGGAGGGAGAGGAGAGGGATGGCTCATTAGGACCGAGCCTTTCCTCTCCTTAGGTGAGTATCTGTTTTTTGTGTTTTTGTTTTTTTTACCGGGGTTACATTAGCTTTAAAACCGCATATGCAACGCTGACTGATCAAAAAGTGCTCTGCAGTGTGTTACAGACCTAAATGCTCTTGTTGCACATTATGGGCATCCAGTGCAGCTTCATGTGTGTTCTTGTGTTGCTATGTATTTGACCAGCTGCATTTCTTTTTATTATCCTTTACAACAAGCTGTTTACTGTTTGTTTTGTTTCTTTACTACCGTCTGTAGACCCTGGTGAGGTTGAAGCCATCGTGGTGTCCTCTTGTATCGGTTTTCTACTGCTTTTGCTGGTCATCGGAATCCTGTTCTGTAACAAGAGAGAATTGTAAGTACCTGAGTTTCGTTACATCATTCATGCTATTGGCTATTGTGAGAGCCTGGTTCACATTACCAGACAACAAGCTCGTTACAGATGACTGGGCCCATTCATTGGCTCCACATACTAGTGTCAGGTGTTCTGGGGAAAAGGAATCCCTGGAGATTCATGTGCACAGCAGCTCAATTGTTATGAGGCTGATGAGACCCAGTAGTGGCTCCTAAACTGGAGAAATTCACAGTACTAGCGGACCCGCGGCGTAGCATACGCCGCCATAAGGGGGTTATTGGGCACAGCGGTGGGAAGGGGGGTCGGACCCCACCTGGGTCCCCCATGTGCGCTCCCCCCTCCAGCTTAAGCTCAGCAGCAGCCGCCACTGTTAAGAGGCAGCGGGTGGGGATGACTCACCTCTTAGTTCCAGCGTGCGTTCCACTGTTGTCGTCACTTCCTGCAATGCCGCCCACTGTATTGTAAATGGACGGCATTGCAGGAAGTGACGACAGTGGAACGCGGAAGGAATGCTTGAAGGTTGAGATCGATAAATAGATACTGTGGGTAACTTAAAGGGATATGAAACTCGGGATCTCCTTTGTTCTAAAAGATTACAGCATAAAATCTACCACCACAAAAAAGTAGCAGAACAGCATTCAAACCGTTAAACACAGCACTTTGTTCTTCAGTGGAAAGCTTCCAGCCACACCTGAAGAGGTGATGACCGTTTTTGTTTACATCCCTTTGTTGTTACAATTCGTATACAGCAAGCAGCTTGTTTGCACTGGACAGCTCACATTGTAGAACCCGAGTGAACTGAGAAGTGATCACTGGGTACATTATAACATATAAATACAGCAGTTATGCAGTAAAATGCAGTGGCAGCTTTCAGAGCAGATAAACTGTACTTTGGGTACTTGTAATGTGTAAACGGACAATATTGTGCACAAAAAGCTAATATAACCGTATGGTTAATACGTAGCATAACATTTTTTTGTTGAATGTTTTATGCCACTTTAAAGCATACCCGAAGTGACCTGATGATAGACAGGTGTATGTGCAGTGCCTAGCACACAAATAACTTTGCTGTGTTCTTTTTTTTCTTTCTCTGCCTGAAAGTGTTAAATATCAGGTATGTAAGTGGCTGACTCAGTCCTGGCAGGAAGGTTCACACTGTAGTCACTTCCTGTCTGAGTCAGGACTGAGTCAGCAACTTACATTCCTGATATTTAACTCTTCAGACAGAGAAAGGGAAAAAAAGGAACACAGCATAGTTATTTGTGTGCTAGCACTGTACATACACATGTCTATCTCATCATGTCACTTCGGGTATCCTTTAAAGAGGCGCACTATAGTGACATATAGTAGAATGCCGTAAATTATACATGATATCACTTTTTATGGTAATTTTCCTAGTTTTAGCATCTTCCTATAATCTATATATTGTTGTATATTAGTATGTAACCCCATACGCCCAGTGAGTCTTATGGCCCATACTCACGAGGGACTTTTGTCGCCTCAACACGCGGCGCGCGCGTGTTGCGGCGACAGGTCGCCCGTGAGTATGGGCCGTCGCACGCGCGCGCACCCCGAACTGTCGCCCGCCGCTCTTGTCGCCATGCGATTGAAAGTTTCAATCGCATGGCAACAGTCGCCGCCGCACCTCCGCCGCAACTGTCGCTAGTCCGCGTGAGTACGCGGACTAGCGACAGCAACCTCCATAGAGGTGAAGGAAGCTTCCGGCGGGGGGAGGAGGAACGTCGGCGACAGCTTCCGTCTCGCCGCTGGTCCCTCTTCCGCGTGTGTACGCGGAGGGACCTGGAGAGAAGCTGTCGCCGGCCTGTCGCTAGCACGCTCACGTGTGCTGGCGACAGGCAACTTCTGCAGCCCGTGAGTACGGGCCATTAGCCTAGGTAGGGCCCCCTCCCCATCCCATAGCAGTTACTATAGAACTAGTCAAAACATGACCACTGGACTCTACAAATGTGGATTCTGGTGGCCTTTTTTTTTTTTTTTTTTTTTTTGTAGTTTAGTAATAACTTTTGAACTACTGGATAGCCGAGAGCTAGGCAGAGCGGCGACACAAACATAGGTCGGGAATCACTGAACTTATATATGGATTGTAAAAGCCGTTATTTTAATGTTATCTTCTGATGTAATGTTTATTTAATCAAGCTTCTACTCCCTCTAGTGTCCACCACTGGAATTACCGCTGAACATTTTATTTTACAAGACTGACCTGCACCCTTTATTATTTATATTATCATTAGTATTTATATAGTGCCAACATCTTTCGCAGCACTGTACAGTGTATTATAGGTGAGAATAATATGGAGGCTGCCATATAGATTTCCTTTTTAAGCAATACCAGTTGCCTGGCTGTTCTGCTGATCCTCTGCCTCTAATGCTGGATACACACCATGCGTTTCCGCGTTCGATGCGTCCGTCGATACGCATCGATTCGATTATTTTCGACATGTCAGATTCAAGCTTCGATGGATCGTTAGGTCGATTTGCCATACTTTACATGGCAATCGACCTAAAAATCATCGAAATGCGTTCGGAAATGCTCGGAAATAATCGAATCGACGCGTATCGACGGACGCATTCGACGCGGAAATGCATGGTGTGTATCCAGCATTATACTTTCAACCATAGACCCTGAACAAGCATGCAGCAGATCAGGTGTTTTTGACAATATTGTCAGATCTGACAAGATTAGCTGCATGCTTGTTTCTGGTGTATAGATCAGCAGGGCTGCCAGGCAACTGGTATTGTTTAACCACTTCAGCCTACAGCGTTGGAAATCGTATGCATTCGAGCTCTACTTATCACAATGAATTGATCTATATCTTGTTTTTTCCGCCACGAATTAGGCTTTCTTTGGGTGGTACATTTTGCTAAGAATTGTTTTCTAAATCCATTTTAAATGGAAAATTAAGAAAGAAATGGAATAAATTCATTTCTCAGTCTTTGGCCATTATAGTTTACAATTAATACATGCTACCGTAATTAAAACTCATGTATTTTATTTGCCCATTTGTCCCGTTTTTACACCGTTTAGATTATGTCCCTATCACAATTTATGGCGCCGATATTTTATTTAGGAATAAAGGTGCATTTTTTCAATTTGCGTCCATCACTATTTACAAGCTTATAATTTAAAAAAAATATAAGATACTCTCCTGACATGCATATTTAAAAAGTTCAGACCCTTAGGTAACTAAAATGTATTTGGGTACTTTTTGGTGTGGGAGGGAAACGGATAATTTTAAATGTTAAATAATGTAATTCTTTAATAAAAAAAAAGTATGTGGGTGCAGTTTACTATTTGGCCACAAGATGGCCACAGTTAAAGTCCTGGAAGCGTACGATCACGCTTCCAGGAACAATAAAGAGTAGGGGAAACTTTTTGGGGGGCAGAAATACCGCTGTCTCTGATTAGAAAGCGTCTTTTTTTTCTGCGGGGAACTTAGATCGGTGAATGGGAATTATATTCCCATTCACTGATCAGGGAACTAACGGAAGGCAGCGGGAGCGCGCACCTCATGCAGCAGCACAGATAGACTTAAGTGGTTAAGGCTGCTTTCACATTAAGACGTTACAGGCGCACGTTAGTGCAGCCTGTAACGCAGCCCCACCGCACAGTAATGAAAAATCAATGGGCTGTACACAGTGCCCACATTGCGTTTGTAACGCAGCACATTCGTTGAGAGTGCTGCATGCTGTGCGTTATGCACGGCTAAGCCGCGTTAGACTGTGCGCACATGCTCAGTAGTGTTGGGGAGGAGTGGAGAGCGGCCAGGCACATGGCTAATATTCCCTGCACGGTGTGACGTGCAGTGTTTACTTCCTGGAGCGGCCGCTCTGTGCGGCAATTGGCCGGGCGGGACCACGTGATGCCGCATGCGTCCAAGAGTACGCATCACGGACGCCAGAGTGAGCTGCACAACGCGGCTCACTCTGATGTCCACATCAGAGACCACCAGGCGTTGCGTTAGGGGCACGTTATGTGCCCTATAACGTCCCCTAAACTCAACGTCCTGGTGTAAGTAGCCTAAAAGGAAATATGGCAGCCTCCATATCACGCTCACCTCGGATTCACTTTAACTTATCTGTGTGGTTTTGGGATGTCGGAGGAAGCCCCCACAAACACATTCCATATAGTACCCTGGCTGGGATTCGAACTGGGGATCCAGCACTGCAAGGCGAGAGTGCTAACCACTAAGCCACTGAGCTGCCCACAATGCCGAGTAGTACCTGTTGTGGGGATTTGTGTCACAAAAGTTGACGTCCCGCATGTGGGAAACGCTGCCTGCTTTTCCCCCTTCATTCCTTTTTTTATTTTTTTTTTATTTTTATTTTTTTTCCAACACTATACTGTAAATTACTTGATGCATACATGTTAGATGGTAAGCCTCATGACAGGGCCCTCCTGGTGCTCTTCTTCGCCACCATATGGACTCAGTGACTCGTCTGCTATACTACTTACCCCTACAATGTTTACATCACTATTTTGTGTACCATTGTGGAATGCTATAATGTAATATGTTAGTGCTTTATAAATAGTTTATTAATAATGAATCTGCTGTTGGTGTGTGTGTGTTTTTTTTTTTTTTTTCTTCTTTCAGCATTAAAAAGCACATTTGGCCCAATGTTCCAGATCCTTCCAAAAGCAACATTGCACAGTGGTCTCCTCAAACTCCGACACGGGTAAGAGAACGGGACTTGTTCTAATCAAGCCAGACACCAGTAGTGGTCATGAGACATTCATGGGGTCATTTTTTTTTTTTGCTAGAATGGCAATGTAGAGTCCCATTGATGAGTGCAGTAAAAGTACAGCCCATAATGTGATTTCATTCCTTGCTTTGGTGTCCCTTTTCATTTTCCTGCTAGAATTCTTGTCTGGTGGGACCACCCTTCTCAGCATGCTGTAGATGAGCAATCATGAGCCAGGAGCTAATCTGAGCTCCAGAAATGCAGCTGGCCCCGCCAGTTTCCGGTCTGTGAACTTTGGTGCATTGTGGGAAATGATGCCTGTTTCCAACTGCCAAGCAGTATCGCCCTCTGCACGTATGCATGGACAGGTTGAGGAGGGATGATCAATGATCTGCAAATACTTCTGAATTTATGTAAATTTTATGCAAATATATGCAGCTTGAAAATGGATCAATCAAGTCCCACCCAGGCTTAAACTGATTGGTCTATTTTCAAGCTGCATATATTTGCATAAAAAAATGCATAATTTTGCATAAACTCAAATACTTGCACCTTATTGATCATCCCTAGTTCTGAGTGAGGCATGAGTGGACAGATGGCAATAAAAACCTTAAAGGGAACCTAAACTAAGAGGGATTTGGAGGTTTCCTTTTAAACAATACCAGTTGCCTGGCAGTCTTGCTGATCTCTTTGGCTGCAGAAGTGGCTGAATGGCACAACTGAAACAAGCATGCATCTAATCCAGTCTGACTTCAGTCAGAGCACCTGATCTGCATACTTGTTGAGGGGGTGTGGCTAAAAGTATTAACCACTTGCCGACCAGGGGAATTTTCACTGATCGGTGCTGCATGGGCTCTACAGCCCGCAGCACCGATTAGCAGTGCAGCAGGGCGATCAGACTACCCCCCTTTTTTCCTAGGGGGATGTCCTGCTGGGGGGGGTCTGATCGCCGCCGGCCATTAGTGGGTAGCGGGGGGGGGGGCTCCTCAAAGCCCCCCTCCGCAGCGTTTTGTGCGCTCCCTCCCTCCCCTTACCTCCCTCTCCCTTCCTGGTCTGCGCAGGACAGATATCCGTCCTGCGCATTGTGGGATAGCTGCGCAGCAGCGCCGTATCATGTAAACAGCGGGGATTTCTTCCCCGCCTGTTTACATTTTGTCGGCGAGCCGCTATCGGCGGCTCTCCGGCTGTTCACGGAGACACCCTCCGTGAACTGACATGGAAAGGCCGCTCGATCGAGCGGCCGTTTCCATGGTAACCCGCAGACGACCAGTTTACGCCAATCGGCGTTAGCTGGTCGTCAAGAGGTTAAGGAGGTTCTTGCACTTCCCGCTATTCAAAACACAATGTTTTGGGTTCATTTAGCTTTAAAATATCTATCGCACAGAAACTGAATGGGATAGAAAAGAAAAATTGCCTACAAGATTTTTATGCCCTGTTTTTGCTTGAGTATGGGGAGTTTGATTGTGGTTTATTTTTTTTATGACGTCACTGTTAAACTGACTTTTTTTTTTTTTCATTTACTGCAGCATGATTCCAAAAACCATCCGTTCCAAGATGGTAGCTTTACAGATGTCAGTGTGGTGGAAATAACTGCTGATGAGAAGAAGTCCTACAGCGAACAGGACCTGAAGTCTGTAGATCTCATGAAGAAGAACACTTCGGAGGGGTTCAGTAGCGGCATCGGTGGCTCTTCTTGTTTGTCTTCTCCACGACTGAGCATTTCTGACACAGATGAGGTCGAATCCTCTCAGAATACGTCCAGCACAGTTCAGTATTCTACGGTCATCATCAGTGGCTACAGAGGGCAGCAGCCAACCGTTCCCGTCCAACCGATGTTCACCAGGTCTGAGTCCACTCAGCCCCTGCTCGAGTCGGAAGAGAGGCCTGACGAACAGCAGGTCTTAGAAATCCCAAACCAGTATTTTAAGCAGAACTGCACCCAGGAAGACACTGCGGGTAGGCTTCAAGCCTTTCTCCAGGAGAACCTTCCACCTCAGGAGGTGCTAAACCAGAACCAGCATTTAAGTGGGCCTAGCCACGAAACTGACATTCACGGTTTTAGCGTTGGGCAAAATGTGAGTATTGAAGGTCAACCAGCAACTGCAGAAATTGACACAGCGGTAAAGAGCTATTTGCCCCAAACTGTGAGGCAGGGAGGCTACATGCCCCAGTAGACTTTAAAACCTAAAGCCGGATTTTGGACTTATCAAAGCCATCCAGATGGACTTGTGAAGGAATCCTATCCAGGGCCTGGTGCATGTTTGCTGGACCTTTTTTTAGTTTGACTGTTAACTCGAATATAATTGCCTTGTTTTTAATTTTTTTAATTTGTTTTTCCATTTGGCATGAAATATGGGTGAGATACCCGGACTCCTCAGCATTTCCAACCCCATAAAGATCTGTATTTTTGCCTGGTGCCTCAAATCAGCTTTACGATAATGCTTGATTTTTCAAGGTTTTTAAGTTACAAATCATGTTGAAATAACACTGGGACAGTGGTTAACCTCATTGGACAGATTTGCAGCTGTCTTCTGTTTAAAAAAACATAATCTGTCAAGACATTATTTACAACTTGTATAATACTAGGTCATATAACCGTAGTCCTTTATGACAGAACCGCATGCTGAACCTCTGTAAAGAATTATAAGTACAGCAGATCATGTTAATATTAAAGCAAGCTGAAGTGGGAAAAAACTTGATATAATGGATGGTATGTGTAGTACGGATAATTAATAGAAAATGAGTAGCAAAGAAAATGAACTAATTTTCAGTTATAAGGAGAAAATAATGCTGCAAAAAAGCCAGCAGCAGCCATAGCACTCACTCTCCTCCTGGGCTCCAGCGCTGCAATTTTCCCTCCATCCTCAGGGTGGCACTGTAACTCTGTAATGAGATCACTGACCGTGATATCACCAGAGTGATTCAGAGGCTCGGAGGCCGGGAAGGAGAGAGGCTACCGACGTCTGGATCCCCCGGGAGGTGAGTAACACCAGCTGCGTGCTATACTCTGCATAGAGCTCCCGCCGGCTAGCCCCAAGCGTAGGTCTGCCTTACTGCCAGGGAGGTTAAAACCACACTCTGGGCCACATGCAATTCACTTTTTCTCTTAGGAGATAATTTTTCATCTTCAATTTAAATTGAATAGAGTACTGGGTAAGGGCTCTGCCTTTGACATGGGAGACCAGGGTTTGAATCCTGGCTAGGGTCAGTACCTATTCAGTAAGGAGGTCAAGGCAAGACTCCCTAACACTGCAGGGTGGCCTCCTGAGCGCGTCCCAGTGGCTGCAGCTCTTGATCACTTTGAGTCCGACAGGAGAAAAGTGCTATATAAATGTTCGGATTATTATTATTAAACTTTTTTAGCACTTTGCAGTGGAAAAAGTAGGTGAAAAAGTACTACCAAAATTATTTTGAGTATTTTCTTGCGTCCTGGTGGTGTAAAAGGAATTTTATTTACAAGATGTGAAAATGTCACCCAAGCGAGAACTCAGGTGAAAAAGTGAATTGCATATGGCCCCCTGTCTTTCTAGCTATAAAACCAAGCAGAAATTATGACCCTTTGAACTTTCCTGCAGTAAAACCTTATCGAGCCATCTCACTGTTTTTTGGCTGTTTAAGTGCTCCAGAAAACAGGACTGTATTGGATCCAGTGGGTGGAATAGCTCAGATGAGCTCTCTTGCATAGATCACTAAAGTTTGACTCTTCCTGTACTGGAAACAATGAGAGTCTTCTTTGCTACTAACGTTCTATTTCTTAGCTGTACTATACATACAATTCACTATCTTGTAAGTTTTTTTGCTTCAGGTTTGTTTTACACGTGTATAATCCTTAGAAAGGCAATGGAGCCACCTTAACGTGCATGCTATTTGCCTGATCTATGCACTTCATTAATATCTACAAAGGCGTGAACAATCCATTTGGTGCTTATAACTGTATTCAATTTCATACATTGCATTTGCACCACGACTAAACTTGAGTTTGTAGTTTTCCAAATACAACTCAATAGAACTTGCGGCCACCTTATGCAGACTGCTCACCCAGGGTCATTTCTGGCTATTTTGTCCCTCCCAATCTTGGGAAACGGAAGATCATAGCTTACATTATGGATGAATGGATAAATGTTTTTCAAACTAAATCCACCAAGGATTACACATTACTGGATCAGATATATTGCACCAGCTCACCCTCGCTGACCCACATTTCATATCCTTCTGATATGTGGTGAGAGGTGTGTAGTCACTTATACTGTTTATGTATAGCCTGGATCTTTACTGGTTTGGAATATAGTCCTGCAGGTAGAAAAAAAAACAGTCTTGTAAAAGTAATACCTTTTAATGGCTAACTGATAAAGTTAAATAATGCAAGTTTTCTGGGATCTAGTCCCCTCCTTCAGGCATATTTCCAGATGTAAGCTGAAGTAGAACACTGATGCAGGTAAATATTAAAGAGCAACTCCAACCTAGAATTGAACTTTATCCCAATCAGAAGCTGATACCCCCTTTTTACATGAGAAATGTGCTTTTCACAAACAGACCATCAGGGGGCGCTGTATGACTGAATTTGTGCTGAAACCCCTCCCACAAGAAGCTCTGGGACCGCGGTACTTTTGGCAGTTTGTTACACTGTAACAAGGTTCACAGACAGGAAATGGTGATTACAGCTGTCTCTAACAGCCAAAACAGCTAGGAGCAGCTACATAACCTGCCCACAGTAAAAATGTCACCATGTAATGTCAGAATGTAAATCGGGGAGAGGAAAGATTTTACAATGAGCAAACACTGACTAAATCATTCATACATAATTATGGTAAAAATGAAGCACTTTTTTTACTACATTATTTTCACTGGTGTTCCTCTTTAAACACAGATGGCAGTTGTGCTGGTTACTGTTTAGGAGTTAGATGTCAGGTGATCAGCAGGCTGGAGCCAGTGAATATAGTCCTGGAAATCCAGAAGAGTTGCCATAAGCAATACAAATCTAAAACAATTAGTTTAATTGGCTCATTAACAGCAGCTGCCATATTGTTTTGCTATTCATGGACCCTGACAGAGTAGGGACAGCAGATGTGTCAGGAGTAGGGATGATCAATGAGATGCAAATATTTGATAAGTTGATACATATGTAAGCAAATGTGTATGCAAATATATGCACTTTGAAAATGAACCAATCATTTTAAATTCAAGTTTAAATTGGTCTATTTTGAAGCTGCATCTATTCGCATAAACTCAGAAGAATTTGCATCTTTGATCATCCCTAGCCTGAAGTGTTCAGCACTCGTAGACACCCAGGGGTGGCAATCTCCCAAGACTTTTGTCACTTTGAAAAAACGAATTTTAGAATTGTGATTTTTTTCAAATTCCCAGTGACTTCCATTAGTCGTGCAGAGAACATGCATGTGAAAATTCACATATGAACGCAAATTTTAATGCGAAAAAACATTTCCTGCAATAGGTGTGAATTCTACCTTCCACAGTATAGAATATTGTGGTACATTTCATTTTTTTTTTCTTTACAGACAGCTTTAAATATCACATATGTATATTATGCAATTAAATATGGTTTTAGTGTACATCCACTTTAGCTCAGGTGCATAGAGTGCTAAAAATTAAATGTTCTATAGATATGAATCCTATTTAAATGTCAGAAGAAGCTCCACCCCCTGCTTACCTCAGAAATGCAGAACAGGAGAAACTTCCTTTGGGGTTTCGAGAAGGACAATATAGTGGAGACTTGGAAAGCTATGGCACTTGCATTGCGCTAATGTGTTAACGGACAGTGCTCCCCCAGGCATTAGTAGCTGTAAAATTGCCATGTGCTGCTTGGGCATGCCAATTACTGCTAGTCAGTGCATCAGGCCCACAGTTACCTCAATAGTGGCAAGCCTCTGCATGGTTGTGAGGCTTCCAGAATACTTCTACAGACCACCGTTCCAGCGCTGGGCTCCTCTACATTTGACTTGTGTGGGTTTCTTCTTGCTCTGAATACAGCCATAAACTAGCGTATCCAGACTGGGCATGTGCAAATCAGATGCTTGCCTAGTAGTATGAAGTGCTCGTGCGTGAGCGACTTTGTTCTACTGGGCTGTAGTGGCCCCTTACTCCTGCATGCCTGGTCCAGATGTACTTGTCCATGGCCGGGAGTGTGGCCAGAGGATTTGAAGGGATTTTGTTCTGGAACGGTGGGCTTTGCGAGGATCCCAGAAGCCTCTGGACCATCTGGAGGCTTTCCAGTACTGAGGTAAGTAGCTTTTTAATTTTTTTTTTTAATCAGATGTGCTTCCAGTAGTTGGTCCCTGTGAGAAGATGAAACTACTGTAAACAGGAAAAGGCTGCATCTCTAGAACAGCTAGTCAGTTTTGCACAGGATTTTCAGGAATGTGAAGCAGGGGAACTCTGTATTTAGTTTGTGGTCTCAGTTGAATAGTTTCTATGTCTAGAGAAGTTTTTCTCAACCAGAGTTCCTTGAGTTCTATGCAGGGGTTTCCTGGCATTTTCCCCTTGGAGGTGAGCTGCCTGAGCTGGCAGGGTGAGAACGTTTCCAAATCACGTCCCAAGCTTCTCAATGTCGTCTTCACTCATTTTCTCCGCACCCATTAATTCTAGCTGCCCTACTTGTTCTACATTGGTGCAGTGGCCATGTGACTGCTGTGACACTTTTCACATTGGTGATGAATAAACATGTGGGATGCCAGAACTAAGGATGTGTGTACAACAGATGTAGAGGAAAGAGAATAAACCCCAATACCAAGCAAATGTAATAGGGAGGGCATGAAATGGGTGTGCTGTACAAGAGAAATAGAGAATGGGGGACTATTACAATAATAGTGTTTAACCTCACTCACCTTTAACTACTTGTTGCACCAGGTGCAGTATATCTACGTCCCTCAGGACTTTATCTGATGTCCCAGGGATGTAGATATGCGTCTTGCTGCTGTGCACTCCCGCTTGCTCCCGCGCTCGTTCTCACCGCCGATCATTAGAGGGGAGATAAAAGAATGGGAACGCATTAGGCCTTCTTTGGGTAGTAAGTTATGCTAAGAAATGAATTGGTGGTGAAAAAAAAAACAAGATATAGATCGTTTTGTTGTGATAAGTAGTGATTAAGTTATTGGCGAATTAAAGAGAGGTGCGCTGAAAGGTGAAAATTGTTCTGGTTCACAAGGTGAAAAACCCCTCAGTGGTTAATGACTGATCTTAATAGAAAATAAATCTGTTCTTCCGTTAATGTAGCGGTTCCCTGAGATCGGAAAATTATTTTAAGGGTTCCTCCATGGTAAAAAGGCTGGTCTAGAGCAAGTTCTATTTTTAATGGACAGTGGTCCTCAAACTATGGCCTGCGGACTGAATGCGGCCCCCTGAGGCTTTTTCACTGGCCCCCCCAAACACAAAATGTATAACTTATAGATGTGGCACACTGCACCTTTAAATATTGGCGGCCCGCATATAGAATAGCAGTGCTGGCACCACCCATCCACATAGTGTAGAAGCCAGTGAGCAGTCATTCGCTGGCTTCCAATCCTGCATCAGGTGACTCTGCTGTCCAACTGAATGGCAGGTTGTCACCTGGATATGCTTAACTGGTGCACAAAGACGTTTGTCGGGCACCGCATGACTGGCTGCTGTTGGGAGGTGTCCTCCAGGCATGATTGGGGGGAAATCAATACCTAGATTCAATGTAATGTTTTTAACATTTTCTGTATGTTCCGGCCCCCCAGCAGTCTGAAGTATGTTGACCCGGCCCTTGACCGAAAAGGTTTGGGGACCCCTGATTTAGGATGACTGAGAATGCATCTCTTTGCGTGATCTTTGTACATTCACTTTTATTTCCTATGATGGCAAGCTGTTTTTCATAGCATGTGATAATCTAACCATACCCAACCCAGGCTTCCTAGAGATCTCTGTAAATGGCAGAATTATGATCTGTTGGTGAGCTGAGTGCAGTATGTGCCTTGTACAAATACCATAGAGTAATCACTGCTCAGTTTATCCATTGTGTATAGTAATATCTGTGCATACTGTAATTTTAATTGAACTGTATAGGTTGCACCTGGTATATACAATGTATATCTCCTCCCCCTTTCTTACACAGCATTATATAACTCAGGCAAATGCAATACATTTTGGGTTGTTTTAGGACCTGCAAAGGACCATATCATAAATATTTTTATATTGCTCTGATTTAACTTTTTAATTTATTTTTTTTATCCTTATAATAGCGTTCAGTCAATGGTCCTGCAGTACAATGCAAAATAATTTCTCATGTGTACAACTGTTAATGAATTGACGTGAATAGGATGATTTTGGTTTGTAAGAGTTTAATCCATCAGACTGTGAATGCGGCAGTGACACCTGCATGACTCTCCGCCTGTACTCTGTACACGCATTTCACATACCAAAAATAAAAGTCATGTGTTTCCAGAATGTATGTCTGCTTTGTATTCTTCTGTTTCAATGACGTTTTGTTTTCAGCGTCTTAGGTGAGGTCGGTGAAGAGGAATGGCAGGAGACTGTATAGTTTTGGCCAGGGAAGAGGAACACCAGGAGATTATGTAGCTAATGCTGGGAATACACGGTTCGTTTTTGCCTTCGTTTAAACCTTCGATTCGTTCGGTAAACGAATCGAGTGTTGAAAACGTATGTGAAAATAGTCATAATCTCATTATAGTTTCGATTAATAGACCCCAAAAACGAACGACTAGTGATCGAACATGTTTGATATTATCTCTCTTTATCCATCTAATCGAGCCATTGGTAGGCTTGATGGCTGTTCAGATCGATTATATATTCGTTTATGCTAGTCCGTCCCTGTAAAAAGGGATTTTCGTTTCGTTTCTTTGCAGCCTTCGATCATTGGAAAAACGAAACCATCAGAATCGAAAAAAAAAACAAAACCGTGGGTGGTGATATTAACCGTATGACCGATTATTTCGGGATCGAAAAGGACAAAAGGCACAATCGAAATGAAGGTTTAAACGAAGGCAAAAACGAACCGTGTATTCCCAGCATTAGGTCGGGGGGGAGGAATACCAGGAGGAGGTACAGCTTGGGTTGGGGAAGAGGTACACCAGGAGACAATATAGCATGGGGGGGGGGGGGGAGGAATAACAGGAGGCGTTACAGCTTGGGTCCGGGAAGAGGTACACCAGGTGACAATATAGCTTAGGTCGGGGGGGGAGGAATAACAGGAGGCAGTACAGCTTGGGTTGGGGAAGAGGTACACCAGGAGACAATATAGCTTGGGTTGGGGGGAGGAATAACAGGAGGCAGTACAGCTTGGGTTGGGGAAGAGGTACACCAGGAGACAATATAGCTTGGGTTGGGGGGGAGGAATAACAGGAGGCAGTACAGCTTGGGTTGGGGAAGAGGTACACCAGGAGACAATATAGCATGGGGAGGGGGGGGGGGGGGGGAGGAATAACAGGAGGTGTTACAGCTTGGGTCCGGGAAGAGGTACACCAGGTGACAATATAGCTTGGGTTGGGGGGAGGAATAACAGGAGGCAGTACAGCTTGGGTTGGGGAAGAGGTACACCAGGAGACAATATAGCTTGGGTTGGGGGGGAGGAATAACAGGAGGCAGTACAGCTTGGGTTGGGGAAGAGGTACACCAGGAGACAATATAGCATGGGGAGGGGGGGGGGGGGGAGGAATAACAGGAGGTGTTACAGCTTGGGTCCGGGAAGAGGTACACCAGGTGACAATATAGCTTAGGTCGGGGGGGAGGAATACCAGGAGGCGGTACAGCTTGGTTCAGGGAAGAGGAATACCAGGAGACTGTATAGTTTGGGTCAGGGAAGAGGAATACCAGGAGACAATGGCTTCTATTCATAAAGCATTTCCGCATGCGGTAATGCTGAAAACAGCTGACTTTACTGAGCACTTAGCAAAATGTCAATTCATAAAAGCTGTTCTTCCGCATGAAAAGCTGACATTCCTGAGCAGTGAGGTAAATTACCGCCTTATGCGGTGATTATCTCAACACGTCACTAAATGTCAATTCATAAAGATTAGAGCAGGCGCTATTGGGACGGAGAATACCGTCTGTTTAGAAAAAAAACAGCAAAGTTAATGGAGACAGATCTCCCAGGCAGCAGCGGTGAGGACGGAACAAAAAAGGCTTCTTGACTACCCCAGGCTGTTTTTTTTAACTTCTTGGGTACCTGTTTTCAGATATATTTCACATCAGAAAGCCTGCATGTGTAACATTTCTTGAAGTTCTAAGCTGTGGCAATTACTTTGTTTAGAAAAACTAATAGGCAGATTGAGGGCAAGGGGAGGCAGATCTAAAGGGAAATTGGGGCTGCCTCTATTATTGTAACACTGTTCCTGCAGGAGAAAATGTATCAACTCAGACAGCTTCTCATGTTACCGCCAGCCTAGTTCGGGAAAATACCAAATTTCTATCGCAACTGCAAACCTTTTTATGAATTGGCACACATCAGTCTAAAATACCGAATGCTGTATTTTCCCGACATTTTTTTTTAACGCAAAGCCTTTTATGAATAGAGCGCATTAAAGCTTGGGTCTAGGAAGAGGAACATGAGGAGACAGTATAGCTTGGGTCAGGGAAGAGGTACACCGGGAGACAATATAGCTTGGGTCAGGGAAGAGGAACACCGGGAGACAATATAGCTTGGGTCAGGGAAGAGGAACACCGGGAGACAATATAGCTTGGGTCAGGGAAGAGGAACACGAGGAGACAATATAGCTTGGGTCAGGGAAGAGGTACACCGGGAGACAGTATAGCTTGGGGTCAGGGAAGAGGAACACGAGGAGACAATATAGCTTGGGTAGGGAAGAGGAACACAAGGAGACAATATAGCTTGGGTCAGGGAAGAGGAATACCAAGAGACGATATAGCTTGGGTCAGGGAAGAGGAACACGAGGAGACAACATAGCTTGAGTCAGGGAAGAGGAACACCAGGAGACAATATAGCTTTGGTCGGGGAAGAGGAATACCAGGAGACAATATAGCTTGGGTCAGGGAAGAGGAACACGGGTAGACAATATAGCTTGGGTCAGGGAAAAGGAATACCAAGAGACAATATAGCTTGGGTCGGGGAAGAGGAATACCAAGAGACAATATAGCTTGGGTCGGGGAAGAGGAACACCGGGAGACAATATAGCTTGGGTCGGGAAGAGGAACACCGGGAGACAATATAGCTTGGGTCAGGGAAAAGGAACACGAGGAGACAGTATAGCTTGGGTCAGGGAAGAGGAACACTGGGAGACAATATAGCTTGGGTCGGGGAAGAGGAACACCGGGAGACAATATAGCTTGGGTCGGGGAAGAGGAATACCAGGAGACAATATAGCTTGGGTCAGGGAAGAGAAACACGGGTAAACAATATAGCTTGGGTCGGGGAAAAGGAACACGAGGAGACAATATAGCTTGGGTCAGGGAAGAGGAATACCAAGAGACAATATAGCTTGGGTCGGGGAAGAGGAACACCGGAAGACAATATAGCTTGGGTCAGGGAAGAGGAACACCAGAAGACAATATAGCTTGGGTCAGGGAAGAGGAATACCAGGAGACAGTATAGCTTGGGTTGGGGAAGAGTAACACCGGGAGACAATATAGCTTGGGTCGGGGAAGAGGAATACCGGGAGACTATATAGCTTGGGTCAGGTAAGAGGAATACCAAGAGACAATAGAGCTTGGGTCGGAAGAGGAACATCGGGAGACAGTATAGCTTGGATCAGGGAAGAGGAACACCGGGAGACGATATAGCTTGGGTCAGGGAAGAGGAATATCGGGAGATAATATAGCTGAGGTCAGGTTGGGGAAGAGGTTGCCATGCATTTGTCTAGTAGTACGGTAGTTTCAGGCAACCAATCGGGAGGTCTGTTGAGCGCATTGGTTCTGATGGTGCTGCCTCCATATCCCTCTCACTTCAGTTGCCCTTTAACACCACATGTAATCTTTTGAAAGGGAAGGTCTCAGCAAAATAAAAAAAGAGATATACTTACCTGGAGCGTACCCCAGCCCCTGGCAGCTATGTCCCTCAACGCTACTCTGCTCCAGCCAGTGTCCTCTCTGTTGCAGATGCCAACCTTGTACTGCGCCTGCATGCTCATGTGGCCTGCAGGCACAGAACACTCCAAACCACGTGAGCGTGCATACGCAGTATATGCCGGTTGGCATCTGCAACGGGAGGGACACTGGCTGGGAGCAGAGCTCCGGCGAGGAACATATAGGCTGCCAGGTGCTGGAGGAAAGCCCTGGTTTTTAATTTTTTTTATTTTGCTCGCATCTGTCCTTTAACTTGCAGAAAATAAAATCCTTCAGCAGATGGCACTATACAAAGTTAGTCTTAAAGAGACACTGAAGCGAAAAAAATTTTATGATATTATGATTTGTATGTGTAGTACAGCTAAGAAATAAAACATTAAGATCAGATACATCAGTCTAATTGTTTCCAGTACAGGAAGAGTTAAGAAACTCCAGTTGTTATCTCTATACAAAAAAGCCATTAATCTCTACGACTTTCAAAGTCGTGGAGAGGGCTGTTATCTGACTTTTATTATCTCAACTGTTCCTTAACTACTTTTTCACTGCCAGAGGAGAGGTCATTAGTTCACAGACTGCTCTGAAAGAATCATTTTGAATGCTGAGTGTTGTGTAATCTGCACACATTAGAGAATGATGCAATGTTAAGGCCCATACACACGTCGGATTTTAGCGAACGACCCGTCGTTTGAACGTTCCGTCCGGACGTTTTCGCGGCAAATCCGACGTGTGTACAGACTATCGTTCGGGTGATAAGACTGGTTACCAACGATCCGCCGGGCGGATCGCTGGTAACCAGTCTTATCACCCGAACGATAGTCTGTACACACGTCGGATTTGACGCGAAAACGTCCGAACGACTGAACGTTCAAACGACGGGTCGTTCGCTAAAATCCGACGTGTGTATGGGCCTTAAGAAAAAACACTATATACCTGAAAATAAAAATATGAGAATATTTTCTTTGCTGCTAATCTTCTAGTAATTATTCATAGTACACAACCAATTAATTATATCATATTTTTTTTTTCGCTTCAGTGTCTCTTTAAAGAGGAGCTGTTAGGTACAGGGTCTCGGAGAAAAAAAACACATATCAGTAGCTAAAGATTGGCTGTACTTACATTACATATGCATTTCACTGTCCACGTTTGTACTTTACAGAATTTTTATATAGTATTTGCGGAGAATGATGCTCCTGACAGCTCATGGCAGGTTCCATGTTTGTCTTGTATGAAGCCAATTGTGATGTAATATCCATCCTTACCTTGCTTACTGATGATTGACTCACAAAAAGATCAGGATCAAAGATCCTAATGGTTCATGATCCGGACAACACTACTGTGCAGTGAATATTAATTAGCCATGTGGCCAGGAACAATAGTGGACTCATGCAGGATACTCTAACAGAACATGTGCCCTGTGAACAGCACATTGATTTTTCAGTGCTGTGAGCTGGGCTGCAAATTACAAGCTGCTTTAACATGAGCCTGTAACTTCTTACTGTGAAAGCAGCCTTAGGGCGGGATAGGGAAATGAAGGGGAGGACCAAGGGAGTGCAGTAGGGAGAAGAAGCAGCCCCAGCATGCTTTGCAGTATCTGTTATTCGGCCTGTGTCCTCCTTAGGAGCTTGGGAATAAAGAGGCTTGCTGTTCAGCAAAAATCAAGGTAAGAGAGATTTTTAACTTCCTTTTTGGCTTCCTTCTAAACTGTTTAACATAGGAGAATAGAGGTTTAAATTAGCTTTTGCATCCTGACAGTTACTCTTTAAATATACTTAAACCTAACCAAAAGAAAAGTACAAAAGATAGAAAAAAAATGTGAATTGTATAAGATAAGAACTGTTTCTTGCTTTTGATGATTTAATTAGTATTTATTATTTTAAACCATGTAAAAGTGGCAGGTTCATGAAAATCCCCCCCCCCCCCCCCCCAAAAAAAAATTGTTGTTAAACCCCAATTCACAGAATTGAGCAACGACTGCAAATTTCACTTTAGAATATCACACATAGTTCTGTTTGTAAATAAAGTACTTTTGTAGACAATACCAGGAAACTTAGTAATTCCTCAAAACTTTTTGAGTTAATTAAGAGGGACACTTTAAGACATGCCCCTGCCATGCCTCTAGCCATGCCCAGCCACACCCCTAGTCACCATATCACAGAGAATTCATAAGCAAAAGATGTTTTATCATTCAGACCACACTGGTCCTTTATATTAACTATCATCATTTCATAAAACATTTAAAAGTAAGAAACATTAATTTAAATGATTATAAAGCTTTATTTGTGAATTTAAAACCTGTATCAGGAGAAAAATAGATATTTACATAGATCTGTACATCAGTCCTGAAAGAAGGGGGGGAAAAGGGGGGGGGGAAAAGGGGGGGGGGGGGGGCAGAGGGCGTTGGTTCCTAAAAAGGGACAGTCGGGACCTATGATATTATTGAAATAGCTTGGGTCAGGTCGAGGAAGAGAAACACCAGGAGAAATATAGCTTTGGTTGAGGTAGAGCTAAGCTGCACACTGCATGTCACCCCTCCAAAGCAACACACTTGTCGCTAGTCTCAAGGCTAGCAATTGTCTGTACAGCATGCGGGCTGGATTTTTACTCTAAGACCACAGTTGTGGGTGTACCTAGCACAGGTCACTCAATAAGTGTCCTTTGGGATACACACAGTGCATTTTCAGAACCTGCACACTATTGATCTGTCCTTTTTATCTGCTTACAAAGTGCTTTTAGCTGGGATGTACCGTCTCCCTGGCGCTGACTGAGTTCTTCAGATATGGATTCACCGCAGTAAGAATGTCCTCTATTTCCTGTGTTTGCGGCGTCTCCTGGGTAACGGAGTCCACATCACCCAGAGAGGACATGAGGGAGGCACAGCTGCTGAGCGATGAGCAAGAATCTGAGTATAATCGCGGAATACTGTCCAGTAACTCCTGGCGGATCTCTGTAACCGCATAGTGCAGTAGGGAGGAGTCCTCTGTAGAAGGCCGGCGCTCTGAGTCCTCCACTAACACATAACTGGGCTTGCGGCCTGCATCGCCTATAAGGAGAGCCTTCTCATTGATGTACTCTGTGTGCAGAGCCTGAACATCTGCTGGATGCAACTCACCGTCCAACTTCTCTGGATTCACCAGAAGAGCAGCCTGCAATGGCACAGGGGGGGGGCACATGAGAACTTGGTTTATTACTACTTATTAAAAAATACAGTATATATATTTTATACATATAAGTCCACAGGGAGTCAGCAGCTCTCACAAGCCATATGTGCGTGCATGCAACTGGGGGTGCTCAATTCCCACAGCAACAGATAAGGATTATTAGATTAGCTGAATGTTTGTGTCTGGTGTGAGTCAGACACTACTGCAGCCAAATAGAGCAGCAGGACAGCCAGGCAACTGGTATTATTTAAAGGATACCCGAACTGAAATGTGACATAATGAGATAGACGTGTATGTACAGTGCCTAGTATACAAATAATTATGCTGTGTTCCTTTTTTTCTTTCTCTGCCTGAAAGAGTAAAAATATAAGATATGTAAGTGGCTGACTCAGTCCTGACTCAGACAGGAAGTGACTACAGTGTGACCCTCACTGATAAGAAATTCCCCTTTTTTACCTCTTTCTTGCTCTCAGAAGCCATTTTCTGCTAGGAAAGTGTTTTATAGTTAGAATTTCTTATCAGTGACGGTAACACTGTAGTCACTTCCTGTCTGAGTCAGGACTGAGTCAGCCACTTGCATAACTTATATTTAACTCTTTCAGGCAGAGATAGAAAAAAAGGAACACAGCATAGTTATTTGTGTGCTAGGCACTGTACATACACATGTCTATCTTATTATGTCACATTTCAGTTCGGGTATTCTTTAAAAGGAAATAAATATGGCAGCCTCCAAATCCTCACTTCTACTTATTTAAAGACCAACTGAGGTCAGAGGTATATGAAGGCTGCCATATTTATTTCCTTTTAAATAATACCAGTTGCCTTGCAGCCCTGCTGATCTATTTGGCTGCAGTAGTGTCTGAATCACACCAGAAAAAATATGCAGCTAATCTTGTCAGATCTGACCATAATGTCAGAAACCCCTGATCTGCTGCATGCTTGTTCAGGGGCTATGGCTAAAAGTATTAGAGGCAGAGGATCAGCAGGCCTGCCAGGCAACTAGTATTGCTGAAAAGGAAATAAATATGGCAGCCTCCATATCCCTCTCACTTCAGTTGTCCTTTAAAGTGTGCCCAACATACAGTACAGACCAAAAGTTTGGACACACCTTCCGATTCAAAGAGTTTTCTTAATTTTCATGACTATGAACATTCTAGATTCACTCTGAAGGCATCCAAACTATGACTTAACACACGTGGAAGTATAATACATAACCAAAAAGTGTGAAACAACTGAAAATGTCATATTCTAGGTTCTTTTTTTATAGTAGCCACCTTTTGCTTTGATTACTGCTTTGCACACTCTTGGCATTCTCTTGAAGAGCTTCAAGAGGTAGTCACCTGAAATGGTCTTCCAACAGTCTTGAAGGACTTCCCAGAGATGTTTAGCACTTGTTGGCCCTTTTGCCTTCACTCTGCGGTCCAGCTCACCCCAAACCATCTCGATTGGGTTCAGGTCTGGTGACTGTGGAGGCCAGGTCATCTGACGCAGCACCCCATCACTCTCCTTCCTGGTCAAATAGCCCTTACACAGCCTAGAGTTGTGTTTGGGGTCATTGTTCTGTTAAAAAATAAATTGTGGTCCACCTAAATGCAAACCGGATGGAATAGCATGCCGCTGCAAGATGCTGTGCTAGACATGCTGGTTCAGTATGCCTTCAATTTTGAATAAATCCCCAACAGTGTCACCAGCAAAGCACCCCCACACCATCACACCTCCTCCTCCATGCTTCACGGTGGGAACCAGGCATGTAGAGACCATCCATTCACCTTTTCTGCGTTGCACAAAGACACGGTGGTTGGAACCAAAAATCTCAAATTTGGACTAATCAGACCAAAGCACAGATTTCCACTGGTCTAATGTCCATTCTTTGTGTTCTTTAGCCCAAACAAGTCTCTTCTGCTTGTTGCCTGTCCTTAGCAGTGGTTTTCTAGCAGATATTCTACCATGGAGACCTGATTCACACAGTCTCCTCTTAACAGTTGTTCTATAGATGTATCTGCTGCTAGAACTCTGTGTGGTGACCTGGTCTCTAATCTGAGCTGCTGTTAACCTGCGATTTCTGAGGCTGGTGACCCGGATGAACTTATCCTTCACAGCAGAGGTGACTCTTGGTCTTCCTTTCCTGGGGCGGTCCGCATGTGAGCCAGTTTCTTTGTAGCGTTTGGTTTTTGAGACTGCACTTGGGGACAAGTTTTCCCAATTTTTCGGACTGACTGACCTTCATTTCTTAAAGTAATGATGGCCACTAAGCATCTCTGGGAACTCTTTCAAGACTGTTGGAAGACCATTTCAGGTGACTACTTTTTGAAGCTCATCAAGAGAATGCCAGGAGTGTGCAAAGCAGTAATCAAAGCAGGTGGCTACTTTGAAGAACCTAGAATATGACATATTTTTAGTTTCACACTTTTTGGTTATGTATTATACTTCCACGTGTTAATTCATATTTTGGATGCCTTCAGTGTGAATCTACAATGTTCATAGTCATGAAAATAAAGAAAACTCTTTGAATGAGAAGGTGTCCAAAATTTTGGTCTGTACTGTAGATGTCAGATAAAGAAGTGGGAAGTGTTTTTACTTCTTATTTTTCATACAAAAATATTACAAATTGGGAGCACAATTTGTGGTACTTAAAGGGAAGGTTCAGGGAGGGTGGCAGGCAGGAGGTGCCCTCGCCGCCGCTCCGCAGGCTTCCGGTGGTCTCCGGTGGCCGACCCGACCTGGCCAGGCCGGCTGCCAGGTCGGGCTCTTCTGCGCTCCAAGTCCCGGAACTTCTGCGTCCCACGCCGGCGCTCTGACGTCATCGGACGTCCTCCGGGCTCTACTGTGCAGGCGCAGAACTACTGCGCATGCGCAGTAGAGCCCGGAGGACGTCCGATGACGTCAGCGCGCCGGCGTGGGACGCAGAAGTTCCGGGCCTTGGAGCGCAGAAGAGCCCGACCTGGCAGCCGGCCTGGCCAGGTCGGGTCGGCCACCGGAGACCACCGGGAGCCTGCGGAGCGGCGGCGAGGGCACCTCCTGCCTGCCACGGGCTGGAGGAAGCCCCAGGTAAGTGGAAATTGATTTTTATTTTTTTACCCACCCTCCCTGAACCTTTCCTTTAAAGAAATATGCTTTGACACACAAACAAACATGACATGGAAAGCCCACCTGCACCCAGTCTGAGGACCACTCAATGCTGCTGTTTGCTGGATCAGGAACATCTGGCCAAAAGTAGTGTTTAATCCTGCAATGTAAAAGGTTGTAATCATATAGGAGAACTAAATAAATAGTTAGTTACTGTAGGCCTTACATGTCAAACGCTATGATTTCCCTATTTTGCATTATGCTTGGCCCACTTTAGACCACTAGGGAAGCTATAACTAGGTAAAGCCATAAATCATCAGGCAAGCCATATAGGGAGAGAAGGGGAAAGCATTAGACACCAGGGTGTGTGTGTGTGTGTGTGTGTGTGTGTGTGTGTGTGTGTGTGTGTGTGTGTGTGTGTGTCTGTGTGTGTGTGTGTGTGTGTAACCGTGTGTGTGTGTAACTGTGTGTGTGTGTGTAACTGTGTGTGTGTGTAACTGTGTGTGTGTGTAACTGTGTGTGTGTGTAACTGTGTGTGTGTGTGTGTGTAACTGTGTGTGTGTAACTGTGTGTGTGTGTGTGTGTGTGTGTAACTGTGTGTGTGTGTGTGTGTGTGTGTAACTGTGTAACTGTGTGTGTGTGTGTGTGTGTAACTGTGTGTGTGTGTAACTGTGTGTGTGTGTAACTGTGTGTGTGTGTGTAACTGTGTGTGTGTGTGTAACTGTGTGTGTGTGTGTAACTGTGTGTGTGTGTGTAACTGTGTGTGTGTGTGTAACTGTGTGTGTGTGTGTAACTGTGTGTGTGTGTAACTGTGTGTGTGTGTGTGTGTGTGTGTGTGTGTGTGTGTGTGTGTGTAACTGTGTGTGTGTGTAACTGTGTGTGTGTGTGTGTAACTGTGTGTGTGTGTAACTGTGTGTGTGTGTGTAACTGTGTGTGTGTGTGTGTGTGTAACTGTGTGTGTGTGTGTGTGTAACTGTGTGTGTGTGTGTGTGTAACTGTGTGTGTAACTGTGTGTGTGTGTGTAACTGTGTGTGTGTGTGTGTGTGTGTGTAACTGTGTGTGTGTGTGTGTGTGTGTGTGTGTGTGTGTGTGTGTGTGTAACTGTGTAACTGTGTGTGTGTGTGTGTGTGTGTGTGTGTGTGTGTAACTGTGTGTGTGTGTGTGTGTGTGTGTGTGTAACTGTGTGTGTGTGTGTGTAACTGTGTGTGTGTGTGTGTGTGTGTGTGTGTGTGTGTGTGTAACTGTGTGTGTGTGTGTGTGTGTCTGTGTGTGTGTGTGTGTGTGTAACTGTGTGTGTGTGTAACTGTGTGTGTGTGTGTGTGTGTGTGTGTAACTGTGTGTGTGTGTGTGTGTGTGTGTGTGTGTGTGTGTGTGTGTGTGTGTGTGTGTAACTGTGTGTGTGTGTGTAACTGTGTGTGTGTGTGTAACTGTGTGTGTGTGTGTGTGTGTGTGTGTGTGTGTGTGTGTGTGTGTGTAACTGTGTGTGTGTGTAACTGTGTGTGTGTGTGTGTGTGTGTGTGTGTGTGTAACTGTGTGTGTGTGTGTGTAACTGTGTGTGTGTAACTGTGTGTGTGTGTGTGTGTGTAACTGTGTGTGTGTGTGTGTGTGTGTGTAACTGTGTGTGTGTGTGTGTAACTGTGTGTGTGTGTGTGTGTGTGTGTAACTGTGTGTGTGTGTGTGTGTAACTGTGTGTGTGTGTGTGTGTAACTGTGTGTGTGTGTGTGTAACTGTGTGTGTGTGTGTGTAACTGTGTGTGTGTGTGTAAGTGTGTGTGTGTAAGTGTGTGTGTGTGTGTGTGTGTAACTGTGTGTGTGTGTGTGTGTGTGTGTAACTGTGTGTGTGTGTGTAACTGTGTGTGTGTGTGTGTGTGTGTGTGTGTGTGTGTGTAACTGTGTGTGTGTGTGTGTGTGTGTGTGTAACTGTGTGTGTGTGTGTGTGTGTAACTGTGTGTGTGTGTGTGTGTGTAACTGTGTGTGTGTGTGTGTGTGTGTGTGTAACTGTGTGTGTGTGTGTGTGTGTGTGTGTGTGTGTAACTGTGTGTGTGTGTGTGTGTGTGTGTGTGTGTGTGTGTGTGTGTGTGTGTAACTGTGTGTGTAACTGTGTGTGTGTGTGTGTGTGTGTAACTGTGTGTGTGTAACTGTGTGTGTGTGTGTGTGTAACTGTGTGTGTGTGTGTGTGTGTGTGTGTAACTGTGTGTGTGTGTGTGTGTGTGTAACTGTGTGTGTGTGTGTAACTGTGTGTGTGTGTGTGTGTGTGTGTGTGTGTGTGTGTGTGTGTGTGTGTGTGTGTGTGTGTAACTGTGTGTGTGTGTGTGTGTAACTGTGTGTGTGTGTGTGTGTGTGTGTGTGTGTGTGTGTGTGTGTGTGTAACTGTGTGTGTGTGTGTGTGTGTGTGTGTGTAACTGTGTGTGTGTGTGTGTGTAACTGTGTGTGTGTAAGTGTGTGTGTGTGTGTGTAACTGTGTGTGTGTGTGTGTAACTGTGTGTGTGTGTGTGTAACTGTGTGTGTGTGTGTGTGTGTAACTATGTGTGTGTGTAACTGTGTGTGTGTGTGTGTGTGTAACTGTGTGTGTGTGTGTGTGTGTGTGTGTAACTGTGTGTGTGTGTGTAACTGTGTGTGTGTGTAACTGTGTGTGTGTGTAACTGTGTGTGTGTGTAACTGTGTGTGTGTGTGTAACTGTGTGTGTGTGTGTGTGTAACTGTGTGTGTGTGTGTGTGTGTAACTGTGTGTGTGTGTGTGTAACTGTGTGTGTGTGTGTGTGTGTGTAACTGTGTGTGTGTGTGTGTAACTGTGTGTGTGTGTGTAACTGTGTGTGTGTGTGTAACTGTGTGTGTGTGTGTAACTGTGTGTGTGTGTGTAACTGTGTGTGTGTGTGTAACTGTGTGTGTGTGTGTAACTGTGTGTGTGTGTGTAACTGTGTGTGTGTGTGTGTAACTGTGTGTGTGCGTAACTGTGTGTGTGTAAGTGTGTGTGTGTGTGTGTGTGTGTGTGTGTGTGTAACTGTGTGTGTGTGTGTGTGTGTGTGTGTGTGTGTGTAACTGTGTGTGTGTGTGTGTGTGTGTGTGTGTAACTGTGTGTGTGTGTGTGTGTGTGTGTGTGTGTGTGTAACTGTGTGTGTGTGTGTGTGTGTGTGTGTGTGTAACTGTGTGTGTGTGTGTGTAACTGTGTGTGTGTGTGTGTGTGTGTGTGTGTGTGTAACTGTGTGTGTGTGTGTAACTGTGTAAGTGTGTGTGTGTGTGTGTGTGTGTAACTATGTGTGTGTGTGTGTGTGTGTGTGTGTGTGTGTGTGTGTGTGTGTAACTGTGTGTGTGTGTGTGTGTGTGTGTAACTGTGTGTGTGTGTGTGTGTGTGTGTGTAACTGTGTGTGTAACTGTGTGTGTGTGTGTGTAACTGTGTAACTGTGTAACTGTGTGTGTGTGTGTGTGTGTGTGTGTGTGTAACTGTGTGTGTGTGTGTGTGTGTGTGTGTAACTGTGTGTGTGTGTGTGTGTGAAACTGTGTGTGTAACTGTGTGTGTGTGTGTGTAACTGTGTGTGTGTGTGTGTGTAACTGTGTGTGTGTGTGTGTAACTGTGTGTGTGTGTGTGTAACTGTGTGTGTGTGTGTGTAACTGTGTGTGTGTGTGTGTAACTGTGTGTGTGTGTGTGTAACTGTGTGTGTGTGTGTAACTGTGTGTGTGTGTGTAACTGTGTGTGTGTGTGTAACTGTGTGTGTGTGTGTAACTGTGTGTGTGTGTGTGTAACTGTGTGTGTGTGTGTAACTGTGTGTGTGTGTAACTGTGTGTGTGTGTGTGTAACTGTGTGTGTGTGTGTGTAACTGTGTGTGTGTGTGTAACTGTGTGTGTGTGTGTAACTGTGTGTGTGTGTAACTGTGTGTGTGTGTAACTGTGTGTGTGTGTGTGTGTGTGTAACTGTGTGTGTGTGTGTGTGTAACTGTGTGTGTGTGTGTAACTGTGTGTGTGTGTGTGTGTGTAACTGTGTGTGTGTGTGTGTGTGTAACTGTGTGTGTGTGTGTAACTGTGTGTGTGTGTGTAACTGTGTGTGTGTGTGTAACTGTGTGTGTGTGTGTAACTGTGTGTGTGTGTGTGTGTGTGTGACTGTGTGTGTGTGTGTGTAACTGTGTGTGTGTGTGTGTGTGTGTGTAACTGTGTGTGTGTGTGTAACTGTGTGTGTGTGTGTGTAACTGTGTGTGTGTGTGTGTAACTGTGTGTGTGTGTGTAACTGTGTGTGTGTGTGTGTGTGTGTGTGTGTGTGTGTGTGTGACTGTGTGTGTGTGTGTGTGTGACTGTGTGTGTGTGTGTGTGTGTGTGTGTGTGACTGTGTGTGTGTGTGTGTGTGTGTGTGTGTGTGTAACTGTGTGTGTGTGTGTGTGTGTGTGTGTGTGTGTGTGTAACTGTGTGTGTGTGTGTGTGTGTGTGTGTAACTGTGTGTGTGTGTAACTGTGTGTGTGTGTGTGTAACTGTGTGTGTGTGTGTGTGTGTGTGTGTGTGACTGTGTGTGTGTGTGTGTGTGTGTGTGTGTGTAACTGTGTGTGTGTGTGTGTAACTGTGTGTGTGACTGTGTGTGTGACTGTGTGTGTGACTGTGTGTGTGTGTGTGTGTGTGTAACTGTGTGTGTGAGTGTAACTGTGTGTGTGTGTGTGTAACTGTGTGTGTGTGTGTGTGTGTGTGTGTGTGTGTGTAACTGTGTGTGTGTGTGTGTGTGTGTGTGTGTGTGTGTGTGTGTGTAACTGTGTGTGTGTGTGTGTGTGTGTAACTGTGTGTGTGTGTAACTGTGTGTGTGTGTGTAACTGTGTGTGTGTGTGTGTAACTGTGTGTGTGTGTGTGTAACTGTGTGTGTGTGTGTAACTGTGTGTGTGTGTGTGTGTGTGTGTAACTGTGTGTGTGTGTGTAACTGTGTGTGTGTGTGTGTAACTGTGTGTGTGTGTGTGTAACTGTGTGTGTGTGTGTGTGTGTGTGTGTGTAACTGTGTGTGTGTGTGTGTAACTGTGTGTGTGTGTGTGTGACTGTGTGTGTGTGTGTGTGTGTGTAACTGTGTGTGTGTGAGTGTAACTGTGTGTGTGTGTGTGTGTGTGTGTAACTGTGTGTGTGTGTGTGTGAGTGTAACTGTGTGTGTGTGTGTGTGTGTGTGTGTGTAACTGTGTGTGTGTGTGTGTGTGTGTGTGTGTAACTGTGTGTGTGTGTGTGTGTGTGTGTGTGTGTGTGTGTGTGTGTGTGTGTGTAACTGTGTGTGTGTGTGTGTGTGTGTGTAACTGTGTGTGTGTGTGTGTGTGTGTGTGTAACTGTGTGTGTGTGTGTAACTGTGTGTGTGTGTGTAACTGTGTGTGTGTGTGTAACTGTGTGTGTGTGTGTAACTGTGTGTGTGTGTGTAACTGTGTGTGTGTGTGTGTAACTGTGTGTGTGTGTGTGTAACTGTGTGTGTGTGTGTAACTGTGTGTGTGTGTGTGTGTGTGTGTGTAACTGTGTGTGTGTGTGTAACTGTGTGTGTGTGTGTGTAACTGTGTGTGTGTGTGTAACTGTGTGTGTGTGTGTGTGTGTGTAACTGTGTGTGTGTGTGTGTGACTGTGTGTGTGTGTGTGTGACTGTGTGTGTGTGTGTGTGACTGTGTGTGTGTGTGTAACTGTGTGTGTGTGTGTGTAACTGTGTGTGTGTGTGTAACTGTGTGTGTGTGTGTGTGTGTGTGTGTGTGTGTGTGTGTGACTGTGTGTGTGTGTGACTGTGTGTGTGTGTGTGTGACTGTGTGTGTGTGTGTGTGTGTGACTGTGTGTGTGTGTGTGTGTGTGTGTGTGTGTGTGACTGTGTGTGTGTGTGTGTGTGTGTGTGTGACTGTGTGTGTGTGTGTGTGTGACTGTGTGTGTGTAACTGTGTGTGTGTGTGACTGTGTGTGTGTGTGTGTGTGTGTGTGTGTGTAACTGTGTGTGTGTGTGTGTGTGTGTGTGTGAGTGTAACTGTGTGTGTGTGTGTGTGAGTGTAACTGTGTGTGTGTGTGTGTGTGTGTGTAACTGTGTGTGTGTGTGTGTGTGTGTGTGTAACTGTGTGTGTGTGTGTGTGTGTGTGTGTGTGTGTGTGTGTGTGTGTGTGTGTAACTGTGTGTGTGTGTGTGTGTGTGTGTGTGTGTGTGTGTGTGTGTGTGTGTAACTGTGTGTGTGTGTGTGTGTGTGTGTAACTGTGTGTGTGTGTGTGTGTGTGTGTGTAACTGTGTGTGTGTGTGTAACTGTGTGTGTGTGTGTAACTGTGTGTGTGTGTGTAACTGTGTGTGTGTGTGTAACTGTGTGTGTGTGTGTGTGTAACTGTGTGTGTGTGTGTAACTGTGTGTGTGTGTGTGTAACTGTGTGTGTGTGTGTAACTGTGTGTGTGTAACTGTGTGTGTGTGTGTGTAACTGTGTGTGTGTGTGTGTGTGTGTGTGTGTGTGTGTAACTGTGTGTGTGTGTGTGTGTGTGTGTGTGTGTGTGTGTGTGTGTGTGTGTGTGTAACTGTGTGTGTGTGTGTAACTGTGTGTGTGTGTGTGTGTGTAACGGTGTGTGTGTGTGTGTAACTGTGTGTGTGTGTGTGTGTGTGTGTGTGTGTAACTGTGTGTGTGTGTGTGTGTAACTGTGTGTGTGTGTGTGTGTGTAACTGTGTGTGTGTGTGTGTGTGTGTGTGTGTGTGTGTGTAACTGTGTGTGTGTGAGTGTAACTGTGTGTGTGTGTGTGTGTGTGTGTAACTGTGTGTGTGTGTGTGTGAGTGTAACTGTGTGTGTGTGTGTGTGTGTGTGTGTGTAACTGTGTGTGTGTGTGTGTGTGTGTGTGTGTAACTGTGTGTGTGTGTGTGTGTGTGTGTGTGTGTGTGTGTGTGTGTGTGTGTGTGTGTAACTGTGTGTGTGTGTGTGTGTGTGTGTAACTGTGTGTGTGTGTGTGTGTGTGTGTGTAACTGTGTGTGTGTGTGTAACTGTGTGTGTGTGTGTAACTGTGTGTGTGTGTGTAACTGTGTGTGTGTGTGTAACTGTGTGTGTGTGTGTAACTGTGTGTGACTGTGTGTGTGTGTGTGTAACTGTGTGTGTGTGTGTAACTGTGTGTGTGTGTGTGTGTGTGTGTGTAACTGTGTGTGTGTGTGTAACTGTGTGTGTGTGTGTGTAACTGTGTGTGTGTGTGTAACTGTGTGTGTGTGTGTGTGTGTGTAACTGTGTGTGTGTGTGTGTAACTGTGTGTGTGTGTGTGTGTGTGTGTGTGTGTGTGTGTGTGTGTGTAACTGTGTGTGTGTGTGTGTGTGTGTGTGTAACTGTGTGTGTGTGTGTGTGTGTAACTGTGTGTGTGTGTGTGTGTGTGTAACTGTGTGTGTGTGTGTGTGTGTGTGTGTGTAACTGTGTGTGTGTGTGTGTGACTGTGTGTGTGTGTGTGTGCTGTGTGTGTGTGTGTGTGTGACTGTGTGTGTGTGTGTAACTGTGTGTGTGTGTGTGTAACTGTGTGTGTGTGTGTAACTGTGTGTGTGTGTGTGTGTGTGTGTGTGTGTGTGTGTGTGTGACTGTGTGTGTGTGTGTGTGACTGTGTGTGTGTGTGTGTGTGTGACTGTGTGTGTGTGTGTGTGTGTGTGTGTGTGTGACTGTGTGTGTGTGTGTGTGTGTGTAACTGTGAGTGTGTGTGTGTAACTGTGTGTGTGTGTGTAACTGTGTGTGTGTGTGTAACTGTGTGTGTGTGTGTAACTGTGTGTGTGTGTGTAACTGTGTGTGACTGTGTGTGTGTGTGTGTAACTGTGTGTGTGTGTGTAACTGTGTGTGTGTGTGTGTGTGTGTGTGTAACTGTGTGTGTGTGTGTAACTGTGTGTGTGTGTGTGTAACTGTGTGTGTGTGTGTAACTGTGTGTGTGTGTGTGTGTGTGTAACTGTGTGTGTGTGTGTGTAACTGTGTGTGTGTGTGTGTGTGTGTGTGTGTGTGTGTGTGTGTGTGTAACTGTGTGTGTGTGTGTGTGTGTGTGTGTAACTGTGTGTGTGTGTGTGTGTGTAACTGTGTGTGTGTGTGTGTGTGTGTAACTGTGTGTGTGTGTGTGTGTGTGTGTGTGTAACTGTGTGTGTGTGTGTGTGACTGTGTGTGTGTGTGTGTGACTGTGTGTGTGTGTGTGTGACTGTGTGTGTGTGTGTAACTGTGTGTGTGTGTGTGTAACTGTGTGTGTGTGTGTAACTGTGTGTGTGTGTGTGTGTGTGTGTGTGTGTGTGTGTGTGTGACTGTGTGTGTGTGTGTGTGACTGTGTGTGTGTGTGTGTGTGTGACTGTGTGTGTGTGTGTGTGTGTGTGTGTGTGTGACTGTGTGTGTGTGTGTGTGTGTGTGTGTGACTGTGTGTGTGTGTGTGTGTGACTGTGTGTGTGTAACTGTGTGTGTGTGTGACTGTGTGTGTGTGTGTGTGTGTGTGTGTGTGTAACTGTGTGTGTGTGTGTGTGTGTGTGTGTGTGTGTGTGAGTGTAACTGTGTGTGTGTGTGTGTGAGTGTAACTGTGTGTGTGTGTGTGTGTGTGTGTGTGTGTGTGTGTAACTGTGTGTGTGTGTGTAACTGTGTGTGTGTGTGTAACTGTGTGTGTGTGTGTAACTGTGTGTGTGTGTGTGTGTGTGTAACTGTGTGTGTGTGTGTGTGTGTAACTGTGTGTGTGTGTGTGTGTGTGTGTGTGTGTGTGTGTGTGTGTGTGTGTGTAACTGTGTGTGTGTGTGTGTGTGTGTGTAACTGTGTGTGTGTGTGTGTGTGTGTGTGTAACTGTGTGTGTGTGTGTAACTGTGTGTGTGTGTGTAACTGTGTGTGTGTGTGTAACTGTGTGTGTGTGTGTAACTGTGTGTGTGTGTGTGTGTAACTGTGTGTGTGTGTGTAACTGTGTGTGTGTGTGTGTAACTGTGTGTGTGTGTGTAACTGTGTGTGTGTAACTGTGTGTGTGTGTGTGTAACTGTGTGTGTGTGTGTGTGTGTGTGTGTGTGTGTAACTGTGTGTGTGTGTGTGTGTGTGTGTGTGTGTGTGTGTGTGTGTGTGTGTGTGTGTGTAACTGTGTGTGTGTGTGTAACTGTGTGTGTGTGTGTGTGTGTAACGGTGTGTGTGTGTGTGTAACTGTGTGTGTGTGTGTGTGTGTGTGTGTGTGTGTAACTGTGTGTGTGTGTGTGTGTAACTGTGTGTGTGTGTGTGTGTGTAACTGTGTGTGTGTGTGTGTGTGTGTGTGTGTGTGTGTGTGTGTGTGTGTGTGTAACTGTGTGTGTGTGTGTGTGTGTGTGTGTGTAACTGTGTGTGTGTGTGTGTGTGTGTGTAACTGTGTGTGTGTGTGTGTGTGTGTAACTGTGTGTGTGTGTGTGTGTGTGTGTGTGTAACTGTGTGTGTGTGTGTGTGTGTGTGTGTGTGTGTGTGTAACTGTGTGTGTGTGTGTAACTGTGTGTGTGTGTGTAACTGTGTGTGTGTGTGTAACTGTGTGTGTGTGTGTAACTGTGTGTGTGTGTGTAACTGTGTGTGTGTGTGTAACTGTGTGTGTGTGTGTAACTGTGTGTGTGTGTGTGTGTGTGTAACTGTGTGTGTGTGTGTAACTGTGTGTGTGTGTGTAACTGTGTGTGTGTGTGTGTGTGTGTGTGTGTGTGTGACTGTGTGTGTGTGTGTGTAACTGTGTGTGTGTGTGTAACTGTGTGTGTGTGTGTAACTGTGTGTGTGTGTGTGTGTGTGTGACTGTGTGTGTGTGTGTGTGTGGTGACTGTGTGTGTGTGTGACTGTGTGTGTGACTGTGTGTGTGTAACTGTGTGTGTGTGTGTGTGTGTGACTGTGTGTGTGTGTGTGTGACTGTGTGTGTGTAACTGTGTGTGTGTGTGTGTGTGTGTAACTGTGTGTGTGTGTGTGTGTGTGTGTAACTGTGTGTGTGTGTGTGTGTGTGTGTGTGTAACTGTGTGTGTGTGTGTGTGTGTGTGTGTGTGTGTGTGTGTGTGTGTAACTGTGTGTGTGTGTGTGTGTAACTGTGTGTGTGTGTGTGTGTGTGTGTGTGTGTGTGTGTGTAACTGTGTGTGTGTGTGTGTGTGTGTGTGTGTAACTGTGTGTGTGTGTGTGTGTGTGTGTGTGTGTGTAACTGTGTGTGTGTGTGTGTGTGTGTGTGTAACTGTGTGTGTGTGTGTGTGTGTGTGACTGTGTGTGTGTGTGTGTGTGTGTGTGTGTGTGTGTGTGTGTGTGTGTGTGTGTGTGTGTGTGTGTGTGTGTGTGTGTGTGTGTGTGTGTGTGTGTGTGTGTGTGTGTGTGTAACTGTGTGTGTGTGTGTGTAACTGTGTGTGTGACTGTGTGTGTGTGTGTGTGTAACTGTGTGTGTGTGTGTGTAACTGTGTGTGTGACTGTGTGTGTGTGTGTGTGTGTGTAACTGTGTGTGTGTGTGTGTGTGTGTGTGTGTGTGTGTGAGTGTAACTGTGTGTGTGTGTGTGTGTGTGTGTGTGTGTAACTGTGTGTGTGTGTGTGTGTGTGTGTGTAACTGTGTGTGTGTGTGTGTGTGTAACTGTGTGTGTGTGTGTGTGTGTAACTGTGTGTGTGTGTGTGTGTGTAACTGTGTGTGTGTGTGTGTGTGTGTGTGTGTGTGTGTGTGTGTGTGTGTGTGTGTGTGTGTGTAACTGTGTGTGTGTGTGTAACTGTGTGTGTGTGTGTGTAACTGTGTGTGTGTGTGTGTGTGTGTGTGTAACTGTGTGTGTGTGTGTAACTGTGTGTGTGTGTGTGTGTGTGTGCAACTGTGTGTGTGTGTGTGTAACTGTGTGTGTGTGTGTGTAACTGTGTGTGTGTGTGTAACTGTGTGTGTGTGTGTGTGTGTGTGTGTGTGTGTAACTGTGTGTGTGTGTGTAACTGTGTGTGTGTGTGTGTGACTGTGTGTGTGTGTGTGTGTAACTGTGTGTGTGTGTGTGTAACTGTGTGTGTGTGTGTGTGTGTGTGTGTGTGTGTGTGTGTGACTGTGTGTGTGTGTGTGTGTGTGTGTGTGTGTGTAACTGTGTGTGTGTGTGTGTGTGTGTGTGTGTGTGTGTGTGTGTGTGTGTAACTGTGTGTGTGTGTGTGTGTGTGTGTGTGTAACTGTGTGTGTGTGTGTGTGTAACTGTGTGTGTGTAAGTGTGTGTGTGTGTGTGTAACTGTGTGTGTGTGTGTGTAACTGTGTGTGTGTGTGTGTAACTGTGTGTGTGTGTGTGTGTGTAACTGTGTGTGTGTGTAACTGTGTGTGTGTGTGTGTGTGTAACTGTGTGTGTGTGTGTGTGTGTGTGTGTAACTGTGTGTGTGTGTGTAACTGTGTGTGTGTGTAACTGTGTGTGTGTGTGTAACTGTGTGTGTGTGTAACTGTGTGTGTGTGTGTAACTGTGTGTGTGTGTGTGTGTAACTGTGTGTGTGTGTGTGTGTAACTGTGTGTGTGTGTGTGTAACTGTGTGTGTGTGTGTGTGTGTGTAACTGTGTGTGTGTGTGTGTAACTGTGTGTGTGTGTGTAACTGTGTGTGTGTGTGTAACTGTGTGTGTGTGTGTAACTGTGTGTGTGTGTGTAACTGTGTGTGTGTGTGTAACTGTGTGTGTGTGTGTAACTGTGTGTGTGTGTGTAACTGTGTGTGTGTGTGTGTAACTGTGTGTGTGTGTAACTGTGTGTGTGTAAGTGTGTGTGTGTGTGTGTGTGTGTGTGTGTGTGTAACTGTGTGTGTGTGTGTGTGTGTGTGTGTGTGTGTAACTGTGTGTGTGTGTGTGTGTGTGTGTGTGTAACTGTGTGTGTGTGTGTGTGTGTGTGTGTGTGTGTGTAACTGTGTGTGTGTGTGTGTGTGTGTGTGTGTAACTGTGTGTGTGTGTGTGTAACTGTGTGTGTGTGTGTGTGTGTGTGTGTGTGTGTAACTGTGTGTGTGTGTGTAACTGTGTAAGTGTGTGTGTGTGTGTGTGTGTGTAACTATGTGTGTGTGTGTGTGTGTGTGTGTGTGTGTGTGTGTGTGTGTGTAACTGTGTGTGTGTGTGTGTGTGTGTGTAACTGTGTGTGTGTGTGTGTGTGTGTGTGTAACTGTGTGTGTAACTGTGTGTGTGTGTGTGTAACTGTGTAACTGTGTAACTGTGTGTGTGTGTGTGTGTGTGTGTGTGTGTAACTGTGTGTGTGTGTGTGTGTGTGTGTAACTGTGTGTGTGTGTGTGTGTGAACTGTGTGTGTAACTGTGTGTGTGTGTGTGTAACTGTGTGTGTGTGTGTGTGTAACTGTGTGTGTGTGTGTGTAACTGTGTGTGTGTGTGTGTAACTGTGTGTGTGTGTGTGTAACTGTGTGTGTGTGTGTGTAACTGTGTGTGTGTGTGTAACTGTGTGTGTGTGTGTAACTGTGTGTGTGTGTGTAACTGTGTGTGTGTGTGTAACTGTGTGTGTGTGTGTAACTGTGTGTGTGTGTGTGTAACTGTGTGTGTGTGTGTAACTGTGTGTGTGTGTAACTGTGTGTGTGTGTGTGTAACTGTGTGTGTGTGTGTGTAACTGTGTGTGTGTGTGTAACTGTGTGTGTGTGTGTAACTGTGTGTGTGTGTAACTGTGTGTGTGTGTAACTGTGTGTGTGTGTGTGTGTGTGTAACTGTGTGTGTGTGTGTGTGTAACTGTGTGTGTGTGTGTAACTGTGTGTGTGTGTGTGTGTAACTGTGTGTGTGTGTGTGTGTGTAACTGTGTGTGTGTGTGTAACTGTGTGTGTGTGTGTAACTGTGTGTGTGTGTGGTAACTGTGTGTGTGTGTGTAACTGTGTGTGTGTGTGTGTGTGTGTGACTGTGTGTGTGTGTGTGTAACTGTGTGTGTGTGTGTGTGTGTGTGTAACTGTGTGTGTGTGTGTAACTGTGTGTGTGTGTGTGTACTGTGTGTGTGTGTGTGTAACTGTGTGTGTGTGTGTAACTGTGTGTGTGTGTGTGTGTGTGTGTGTGTGTGTGTGTGTGACTGTGTGTGTGTGTGTGTGTGACTGTGTGTGTGTGTGTGTGTGTGTGTGTGTGTGACTGTGTGTGTGTGTGTGTGTGTGTGTGTGTGTGTAACTGTGTGTGTGTGTGTGTGTGTGTGTGTGTGTGTGTGTAACTGTGTGTGTGTGTGTGTGTGTGTGTGTAACTGTGTGTGTGTGTAACTGTGTGTGTGTGTGTGTAACTGTGTGTGTGTGTGTGTGTGTGTGTGTGCTGACTGTGTGTGTGTGTGTGTGTGTGTGTGTGTGTAACTGTGTGTGTGTGTGTGTAACTGTGTGTGTGACTGTGTGTGTGACTGTGTGTGTGACTGTGTGTGTGTGTGGTGTGTGTGTAACTGTGTGTGTGAGTGTAACTGTGTGTGTGTGTGTGTAACTGTGTGTGTGTGTGTGTGTGTGTGTGTGTGTGTGTGTAACTGTGTGTGTGTGTGTGTGTGTGTGTGTGTGTGTGTGTGTGTGTAACTGTGTGTGTGTGTGTGTGTGTGTAACTGTGTGTGTGTGTAACTGTGTGTGTGTGTGTAACTGTGTGTGTGTGTGTGTAACTGTGTGTGTGTGTGTGTAACTGTGTGTGTGTGTGTAACTGTGTGTGTGTGTGTGTGTGTGTGTAACTGTGTGTGTGTGTGTAACTGTGTGTGTGTGTGTGTAACTGTGTGTGTGTGTGTGTAACTGTGTGTGTGTGTGTGTGTGTGTGTGTGTAACTGTGTGTGTGTGTGTGTAACTGTGTGTGTGTGTGTGTGACTGTGTGTGTGTGTGTGTGTGTGTAACTGTGTGTGTGTGAGTGTAACTGTGTGTGTGTGTGTGTGTGTGTGTAACTGTGTGTGTGTGTGTGTGAGTGTAACTTGTGTGTGTGTGTGTGGTGTGTGTGTGTGTAACTGTGTGTGTGTGTGTGTGTGTGTGTGTGTAACTGTGTGTGTGTGTGTGTGTGTGTGTGTGTGTGTGTGTGTGTGTGTGTGTAACTGTGTGTGTGTGTGTGTGTGTGTGTAACTGTGTGTGTGTGTGTGTGTGTGTGTGTAACTGTGTGTGTGTGTGTAACTGTGTGTGTGTGTGTAACTGTGTGTGTGTGTGTAACTGTGTGTGTGTGTGTAACTGTGTGTGTGTGTGTAACTGTGTGTGTGTGTGTGTAACTGTGTGTGTGTGTGTGTAACTGTGTGTGTGTGTGTAACTGTGTGTGTGTGTGTGTGTGTGTGTGTGTAACTGTGTGTGTGTGTGTAACTGTGTGTGTGTGTGTGTAACTGTGTGTGTGTGTGTAACTGTGTGTGTGTGTGTGTGTGTGTAACTGTGTGTGTGTGTGTGTGACTGTGTGTGTGTGTGTGTGACTGTGTGTGTGTGTGTGTGACTGTGTGTGTGTGTGTAACTGTGTGTGTGTGTGTGTAACTGTGTGTGTGTGTGTAACTGTGTGTGTGTGTGTGTGTGTGTGTGTGTGTGTGTGTGACTGTGTGTGTGTGTGACTGTGTGTGTGTGTGTGTGACTGTGTGTGTGTGTGTGTGTGTGACTGTGTGTGTGTGTGTGTGTGTGTGTGTGTGTGTGACTGTGTGTGTGTGTGTGTGTGTGTGTGTGACTGTGTGTGTGTGTGTGTGTGACTGTGTGTGTGTAACTGTGTGTGTGTGTGACTGTGTGTGTGTGTGTGTGTGTGTGTGTGTGTAACTGTGTGTGTGTGTGTGTGTGTGTGTGTGAGTGTAACTGTGTGTGTGTGTGTGTGAGTGTAACTGTGTGTGTGTGTGTGTGTGTGTGTAACTGTGTGTGTGTGTGTGTGTGTGTGTGTAACTGTGTGTGTGTGTGTGTGTGTGTGTGTGTGTGTGTGTGTGTGTGTGTAACTGTGTGTGTGTGTGTGTGTGTGTGTGTGTGTGTGTGTGTGTGTGTGTGTGTGTAACTGTGTGTGTGTGTGTGTGTGTGTGTGTAACTGTGTGTGTGTGTGTGTGTGTGTGTGTAACTGTGTGTGTGTGTGTAACTGTGTGTGTGTGTGTAACTGTGTGTGTGTGTGTAACTGTGTGTGTGTGTGTAACTGTGTGTGTGTGTGTGTGTACTGTGTGTGTGTGTGTAACTGTGTGTGTGTGTGTGTAACTGTGTGTGTGTGTGTAACTGTGTGTGTGTAACTGTGTGTGTGTGTGTGTAACTGTGTGTGTGTGTGTGTGTGTGTGTGTGTGTGTGTAACTGTGTGTGTGTGTGTGTGTGTGTGTGTGTGTGTGTGTGTGTGTGTGTGTGTGTGTAACTGTGTGTGTGTGTGTAACTGTGTGTGTGTGTGTGTGTGTGTAACGGTGTGTGTGTGTGTGTAACTGTGTGTGTGTGTGTGTGTGTGTGTGTGTGTAACTGTGTGTGTGTGTGTGTGTAACTGTGTGTGTGTGTGTGTGTGTAACTGTGTGTGTGTGTGTGTGTGTGTGTGTGTGTGTGTGTAACTGTGTGTGTGTGAGTGTAACTGTGTGTGTGTGTGTGTGTGTGTGTAACTGTGTGTGTGTGTGTGTGAGTGTAACTGTGTGTGTGTGTGTGTGTGTGTGTGTGTAACTGTGTGTGTGGTGTGTGTGTGTGTGTGTAACTGTGTGTGTGTGTGTGTGTGTGTGTGTGTGTGTGTGTGTGTGTGTGTGTGTGTGTAACTGTGTGTGTGTGTGTGTGTGTGTGTAACTGTGTGTGTGTGTGTGTGTGTGTGTGTAACTGTGTGTGTGTGTGTAACTGTGTGTGTGTGTGTAACTGTGTGTGTGTGTGTAACTGTGTGTGTGTGTGTAACTGTGTGTGTGTGTGTAACTGTGTGTGACTGTGTGTGTGTGTGTGTAACTGTGTGTGTGTGTGTAACTGTGTGTGTGTGTGTGTGTGTGTGTGTAACTGTGTGTGTGTGTGTAACTGTGTGTGTGTGTGTGTAACTGTGTGTGTGTGTGTAACTGTGTGTGTGTGTGTGTGTGTGTAACTGTGTGTGTGTGTGTGTAACTGTGTGTGTGTGTGTGTGTGTGTGTGTGTGTGTGTGTGTGTGTGTAACTGTGTGTGTGTGTGTGTGTGTGTGTGTAACTGTGTGTGTGTGTGTGTGTGTAACTGTGTGTGTGTGTGTGTGTGTGTAACTGTGTGTGTGTGTGTGTGTGTGTGTGTGTAACTGTGTGTGTGTGTGTGTGACTGGATTGTGTGTCGTGTGTGTGTGACTGTGTGTGTGTGTGTGTGACTGTGTGTGTGTGTGTAACTGTGTGTGTGTGTGTGTAACTGTGTGTGTGTGTGTAACTGTGTGTGTGTGTGTGTGTGTGTGTGTGTGTGTGTGTGTGTGACTGTGTGTGTGTGTGTGTGACTGTGTGTGTGTGTGTGTGTGTGACTGTGTGTGTGTGTGTGTGTGTGTGTGTGTGACTGTGTGTGTGTGTGTGTGTGTGTAACTGTGTGTGTGTGTGTAACTGTGTGTGTGTGTGTAACTGTGTGTGTGTGTGTAACTGTGTGTGTGTGTGTAACTGTGTGTGTGTGTGTAACTGTGTGTGACTGTGTGTGTGTGTGTGTAACTGTGTGTGTGTGTGTAACTGTGTGTGTGTGTGTGTGTGTGTGTGTAACTGTGTGTGTGTGTGTAACTGTGTGTGTGTGTGTGTAACTGTGTGTGTGTGTGTAACTGTGTGTGTGTGTGTGTGTGTGTAACTGTGTGTGTGTGTGTGTAACTGTGTGTGTGTGTGTGTGTGTGTGTGTGTGTGTGTGTGTGTGTGTAACTGTGTGTGTGTGTGTGTGTGTGTGTGTAACTGTGTGTGTGTGTGTGTGTGTAACTGTGTGTGTGTGTGTGTGTGTGTAACTGTGTGTGTGTGTGTGTGTGTGTGTGTGTAACTGTGTGTGTGTGTGTGTGACTGTGTGTGTGTGTGTGTGACTGTGTGTGTGTGTGTGTGACTGTGTGTGTGTGTGTAACTGTGTGTGTGTGTGTGTAACTGTGTGTGTGTGTGTAACTGTGTGTGTGTGTGTGTGTGTGTGTGTGTGTGTGTGTGTGTGTGACTGTGTGTGTGTGTGTGTGACTGTGTGTGTGTGTGTGTGTGTGACTGTGTGTGTGTGTGTGTGTGTGTGTGTGTGTGACTGTGTGTGTGTGTGTGTGTGTGTGTGTGACTGTGTGTGTGTGTGTGTGTGACTGTGTGTGTGTAACTGTGTGTGTGTGTGACTGTGTGTGTGTGTGTGTGTGTGTGTGTGTGTAACTGTGTGTGTGTGTGTGTGTGTGTGTGTGTGTGTGTGAGTGTAACTGTGTGTGTGTGTGTGTGAGTGTAACTGTGTGTGTGTGTGTGTGTGTGTGTGTGTGTGTGTGTAACTGTGTGTGTGTGTGTAACTGTGTGTGTGTGTGTAACTGTGTGTGTGTGTGTAACTGTGTGTGTGTGTGTGTGTGTGTAACTGTGTGTGTGTGTGTGTGTGTAACTGTGTGTGTGTGTGTGTGTGTGTGTGTGTGTGTGTGTGTGTGTGTGTGTAACTGTGTGTGTGTGTGTGTGTGTGTGTAACTGTGTGTGTGTGTGTGTGTGTGTGTGTAACTGTGTGTGTGTGTGTAACTGTGTGTGTGTGTGTAACTGTGTGTGTGTGTGTAACTGTGTGTGTGTGTGTAACTGTGTGTGTGTGTGTGTAACTGTGTGTGTGTGTGTAACTGTGTGTGTGTGTGTGTAACTGTGTGTGTGTGTGTAACTGTGTGTGTGTAACTGTGTGTGTGTGTGTGTAACTGTGTGTGTGTGTGTGTGTGTGTGTGTGTGTGTAACTGTGTGTGTGTGTGTGTGTGTGTGTGTGTGTGTGTGTGTGTGTGTGTGTGTGTGTGTAACTGTGTGTGTGTGTGTAACTGTGTGTGTGTGTGTGTGTGTAACGGTGTGTGTGTGTGTGTAACTGTGTGTGTGTGTGTGTGTGTGTGTGTGTAACTGTGTGTGTGTGTGTGTGTATCTGTGTGTGTGTGTGTGTGTGTAACTGTGTGTGTGTGTGTGTGTGTGTGTGTGTGTGTGTGTGTGTGTGTGTAACTGTGTGTGTGTGTGTGTGTGTGTGTGTAACTGTGTGTGTGTGTGTGTGTGTGTGTAACTGTGTGTGTGTGTGTGTGTGTGTAACTGTGTGTGTGTGTGTGTGTGTGTGTGTAACTGTGTGTGTGTGTGTGTGTGTGTGTGTGTGTGTGTGTAACTGTGTGTGTGTGTGTAACTGTGTGTGTGTGTGTAACTGTGTGTGTGTGTGTAACTGTGTGTGTGTGTGTAACTGTGTGTGTGTGTGTAACTGTGTGTGTGTGTGTAACTGTGTGTGTGTGTGTAACTGTGTGTGTGTGTGTGTGTGTGTAACTGTGTGTGTGTGTGTAACTGTGTGTGTGTGTGTAACTGTGTGTGTGTGTGTGTGTGTGTGTGTGTGGTGTGTGACTGTGTGTGTGTGTGTGTAACTGTGTGTGTGTGTGTAACTGTGTGTGTGTGTGTAACTGTGTGTGTGTGTGTGTGTGTGTGACTGTGTGTGTGTGTGTGTGTGTGACTGTGTGTGTGTGTGACTGTGTGTGTGACTGTGTGTGTGTAACTGTGTGTGTGTGTGTGTGTGTGACTGTGTGTGTGTGTGTGTGACTGTGTGTGTGTAACTGTGTGTGTGTGTGTGTGTGTAACTGTGTGTGTGTGTGTGTGTGTGTAACTGTGTGTGTGTGTGTGTGTGTGTGTGTGTAACTGTGTGTGTGTGTGTGTGTGTGTGTGTGTGTGTGTGTGTGTGTAACTGTGTGTGTGTGTGTGTGTAACTGTGTGTGTGTGTGTGTGTGTGTGTGTGTGTGTGTGTGTAACTGTGTGTGTGTGTGTGTGTGTGTGTGTGTAACTGTGTGTGGTGTGTGTGTGTGTGTGTGTGTGTGTAACTGTGTGTGTGTGTGTGTGTGTGTGTGTAACTGTGTGTGTGTGTGTGTGTGTGTGACTGTGTGTGTGTGTGTGTGTGTGTGTGTGTGTGTGTGTGTGTGTGTGTGTGTGTGTGTGTGTGTGTGTGTGTGTGTGTGTGTGTGTGTGTGTGTGTGTGTGTGTAACTGTGTGTGTGTGTGTGTAACTGTGTGTGTGACTGTGTGTGTGTGTGTGTGTAACTGTGTGTGTGTGTGTGTAACTGTGTGTGTGACTGTGTGTGTGTGTGTGTGTGTGTAACTGTGTGTGTGTGTGTGTGTGTGTGTGTGTGTGTGTGAGTGTACTGTGTGTGTGTGTGTGTGTGTGTGTGTGTGTTAACTGTGTGTGTGTGTGTGTGTGTGTGTGTGTAACTGTGTGTGTGTGTGTGTGTGTAACTGTGTGTGTGTGTGTGTGTGTAACTGTGTGTGTGTGTGTGTGTGTAACTGTGTGTGTGTGTGTGTGTGTGTGTGTGTGTGTGTGTGTGTGTGTGTGTGTGTGTGTGTAACTGTGTGTGTGTGTGTAACTGTGTGTGTGTGTGTGTAACTGTGTGTGTGTGTGTGTGTGTGTGTGTAACTGTGTGTGTGTGTGTAACTGTGTGTGTGTGTGTGTGTGTGTGCAACTGTGTGTGTGTGTGTGTAACTGTGTGTGTGTGTGTGTAACTGTGTGTGTGTGTGTAACTGTGTGTGTGTGTGTGTGTGTGTGTGTGTGTGTACTGTGTGTGTGTGTGTAACTGTGTGTGTGTGTGTGTGACTGTGTGTGTGTGTGTGTGTGTAACTGTGTGTGTGTGTGTGTAACTGTGTGGTGTGTGTGTGTGTGTGGTGTGTGTGTGTGTGTGACTGTGTGTGTGTGTGTGTGTGTGTGTGTGTGTGTGACTGTGTGTGTGTGTGTGTGTGTGTGTGTGTGTGTGACTGTGTGTGTGTGTGTGTGTGTGTGTGTGTGTGTGTGTGTGTGTGACTGTGTGTGTGTAACTGTGTGTGTGTGTGTGTGTGTGTGTGTGTGTGTGTGGTGT